>NC_060179.1:7829526-7837026 GCF_021184085.1 Oncorhynchus gorbuscha | reverse complement strand
AGAGATAGCGATGAGAGAGAGAAAGAGATAGCAATGAGAGAGAGACAGAGATAGCGATGAGAGAGACAGAGATAGCGATGAGAGAGAGACAGAGATAGCGATGAAGAGAGAGAGAGATAGCGATGAGAGATACAGAGATAGCGATAGAGAGAGACAGAGATAGCGATAGAGAGAGACAGAGATAGCGATGAGAGAGAGACAGAGATAGCGATAAAGAGAGAGATAGAGATAGCGATATAGAGAGACAGAGATAGCGATGAGAGAGAGAGACAGAGATAGCGATGAGAGAGAGACAGAGATAGCGATGAGAGAGAGACAGAGATAGCGATGAAGAGAGAGACAGAGATAGCGATGAGAGAGAGAGAGATAGCGATGAGAGAGAGACAGAGATAGCGATAAAGAGAGAGAGACAGAGATAGCGATGAGAGAGAGAGAGCCTTTGGGGAAATCTTCCAACCTGCTGCACAAGGGTTTTATTTTGCCTTCTGTCAGATCATACACCACAGTCTGATACGGTAATATGATTGGTAGGAGTCTGGAGGAAGGATGTTCATTGACCTCTCAAAATAATGAATATAGATATCCCTCCTTAGAACACAGAAGAATCATATTTTGTATCCTCTTTTGGGATTGGTAACACTGTAATTTTTGAAGGTGTCCCGTTTCTTGGATCTACACTCTCATCACCATTATGTAGTCTGTATTGACGCTTCTAGTACTGAGAAGCAGTGCCTTGGAACGCTGTGCCACATCCATCACATTAAGAAATACAGTTTCCTGTCCAACCCTGGAATCTCCCATACGGTAGAGTGTGCATGGGAAGGCACATTTTTATTTTGGACTGATCAACATCAACTTCAAAGGGTCTCTCTCTCTCTTCTCACTCTGGACTTTGATGAGCCACTTCCTCTTCCTGTTGGATCAATAATGTCCTGGCCTCTGCCTCGTCAAAGGAGGGGTGGACCAGAAGATGTTGTTGATCAGTCCACCCCGATCCGACACAAGAAGCAAGGCGGTACTCCAGAAGAGATACAGGGAAACAGTTCCAGGAGTCTTCCTGACTCTTCAGGACGGTGGACGAGTGGGCATTGGACAGTGGTACCTTGGAGGGCTAACAGCAGAGTTGCATAGGACAGATAATGAGGACATGGTCATATAGGGACCCAATAGAATAGTTAGTGAGTATACTGCACTTTAATTATTCTTTTTTTGTTACATATCTGCAGCAGGCTGCGTGGCTCTGGGACTGAATCGGAGATACGTCTCATCAAGTACGGAGATGTTGATTACTTTAACTAATCCTAGTTTTTACTCTACTTTCCCTTTCTTCTACAGGTCTTTGTTTTTACTCTACTTTCCCTTTCTTCTACAGGTCTTTGTTTTTACTCTACTTTCCCTTTCTTCTACAGGTCTTTGTTTTTTACTCTACTTTCCCTTTCTTCTACAGGTCTTTGTTTTTACTCTACTTTCCCTTTCTTCTACAGGTCTTTGTTTTTTACTCTACTTTCCCTTTCTTCTACAGGTCTTTGTTTTTTACTCTACTTTCCCTTTCTTCTACAGGTCTTTGTTTTTTACTCTCGTCTGCGTTATGTATGTCATTAATTCCTCTTGTCACTATTTATATGTTGTAACTCTGGTCCACCCCTCCCTTTGACGAGGCAGAGGCCAGGACATTATTGATCCAACAGGAAGAGGAAGTAGCTCATCAAAGTCCAGAGTGAGAAAAGAGAGAGAGAGAGAGGGCCTTTGAAGTTGTTGTTGATCAGTCCAAAATAAAATGTGTGCTTGTGTCTGAGTGTTCCTCATTGTGTCTTCACATGCATTCCCAGTGGGAGGCTTATCATTCAACTAATCAAATTGCCATTTAATAAAAATCACGATTGGAATATGTATATTCTATTTACATCATGTTTTCAAACACATTATGGGTAAATGTTGTATGTGTGAGGTTATATCTGTCAGGCTACAAAACAACCAGTATATGTTCTGCCAATTTCTATTTTGGGAAAAAAAATCAATTTGCCATTTCCATCCAAATGTGCCTTGATTTGCCATCTGTGTGGGTGATGGACTCTGTTAAGAGCCTTCTGAAAATCTTCCTCAAAGCGCTGGTTTCAGCGTTGGGGACAGATATAGAGATGGCATGTGGAGGGCAGGACATTATTGATCCAACAGGAAGAGGAAGTGGCTCATCAAAGTCCCGAGAGAGGAGAGAGAGAGAGAGGCCCTTTGAAGATGTTGTTGATCAGTCCACCCCGATCCGACACAAGACGCAAGGCGGTACTCCAGAAGAGATACAGGGAAACAGTTCCAGTAGTCTTCCTGACTCTTCAGGACGGTGGACGAGTGGGCATTGGACAGTGGTACCTTGGAGGGCTAACAGCAGAGTTGCATAGGACAGATAATGGGGACATGGTCATATAGGGACCCAATAGGATAGTTAGTGAGTATACTGCACTTTAATTATTCAGGAGAAAACATAATATATTCAGATAGCAAGCTTATAGCATTATGCTCCATTGGATAATAGCTAGTCTTTACCTACAAGAGTGATACTATTCTACCTATTAGAGTGATACTAGTCTACCTATTAGAGTGATACTAGTCTACCTATTAGAGTGATACTAGTCTACCTATTATAGTGATACTAGTCTACCTATTAGAGTGATACTAGTCTACCTATTAGAGTGATACTAGTCTACCTATTAGAGTGATACTAGTCTACCTATTAGAGTGATACTAGTCTACCTATTAGAGTGATACTAGTCTTCACCTATTAGAGTGATACTAGTCAAATCAAATCAAATCAAATTTATTTATATAGCCCTTCGTACATCAGCTGATATCTCAAAGTGCTGTACAGAAACCCAGCCTAAAACCCCAAACAGCAAACAATGCAGGTGTAAAAGCACGGTGGCTAGGAAAAACTCCCTAGAAAGGCCAAAACCTAGGAAGAAACCTAGAGAGGAACCAGGCTATGTGGGGTGGCCAGTCCTCTTCTGGCTGTGCCGGGTAGAGATTATAACAGAACATGACCAAGATGTTCAAATGTTCATAAATGACCAGCATGGTCGAATAATAATAAGGCAGAACAGTTGAAACTGGAGCAGCAGCACAGTCAGGTGGACTGGGGACAGCAAGGAGCCATCATGTCAGGTAGTCCTGGGGCACGGTCCTAGGGCTCAGGTCCTCCGATTAGAGAGAGGAAAGAGAGAATTAGAGTCATATGTGGGGTGGCCAGTCCTCTTCTGGCTGTGCCGGTGGAGATTATAACAGAACGTCTACCAAGATGTTCAAATGTTCTTAAATGACCAGCATGGTTGAATAATAGTAAGGCAGAACAGTTGAAACTGGAGCAGCAGCATGGCCAGGTGGACTGGGGACAGCAAGGAGTCATCATGTCAGGTAGTCCTGGGACATGGTCCTAGGGCCCAGGCCAGTTGAAACTGAAGCAGCAGCATGGCCAGGTGGACTGGGGACACTAGTCTACCTATTAGAGTGATACTAGTCTACCTATTAGAGTGATACTAGTCTACCTATTAGAGTGATACTAGTCTACCTATTAGAGTGATACTAGTCTACCTATTAGAGTGATACTAGTCTACCTATTAGAGTGATACTAGTCTACCTATGAGTCTACCTATTAGTGATACTAGTCTACCTATTAGAGTGATACTAGTCTACCTATTAGAGTGATACTAGTCTACCTATTATTACTAGTCTACCTATTAGTGATACTAGTCTACCTATTAGATACTAGTCTACCTATTAGTGATACTAGTCTACCTATTAGAGTGATACTAGTCTACCTATTAGAGTGATACTAGTCTACCTATTAGAGTGATACTAGTCTACCTATTAGAGTGATACTAGTCTACCTATTAGAGTGATACTAGTCTACCTATTAGAGTGATACTAGTCTACCTATTAGAGTGATACTAGTCTACCTATTAGAGTGATACTAGTCTACCTATTAGAGTGATACTAGTCTACCTATTAGAGTGATACTAGTCTACCTATTAGAGTGATACTAGTCTACCTATTAGAGTGATACTAGTCTACCTATTAGAGTGATACTAGTCTACCTATTAGAGTGATACTATTCTACCTATTAGAGTGATACTAGTCTACCTATTAGAGTGATACTAGTCTACCTATTAGAGTGATACTAGTCTACCTATTAGAGTGATACTAGTCTACCTATTAGAGTGATACTAGTCTACCTATTAGAGTGATACTAGTCTACCTATTAGAGTGATACTAGTCTACCTATTAGAGTGATACTAGTCTACCTATTAGAGTGATACTAGTCTACCTATTAGAGTGATACTAGTCTACCTATGAGAGTGATCCTTTTACAGTTAATGTTTCACTGAGCGTCATCTCATTCATTCTTGGTTTATTTCGGTGAGATGAATGTACTCTGTGTTGTCTGTTTTGTTTTCCTAGATATCTGCAACAGGCTGCGTGGCTCTGGGACTGAATCGGAGATACGTCTCATCAAGTACAGAGATGTTGATTACTTTAACTAATCCTAGTTTTTACTCTACTTTCCCTTTCTTCTACAGGTCTTTGTTTTTTACTCTACTTTCCCTTTCTTCTACAGGTCTTTGTTTTTACTCTACTTTCCCTTTCTACTACAGGTCTTTGTTTTTACTCTACTTTCCCTTTCTTCTACAGGTCTTTGTTTTTACTCTACTTTCCCTTTCTTCTACAGGTCTTTGTTTTTACTCTACTTTCCCTTTCTTCTACAGGTCTTTGTTTTTACTCTACTTTCCCTTTCTTCTACAGGTCTTTGTTTTTTACTCTACTTTCCCTTTCTTCTACAGGTCTTTGTTTTTTACTCTCGTCAGCGTTATGTATGTCATTAATTCCTCTTGTCACTATTTATATGTTGTAACTCTGGTCCACCCCTCCTTTGACGAGGCAGAGGCCAGGACATTATTGATCCAACGGGAAGAGGAAGTAGCTCATCAAAGTCCAGAGTGAGAAGAGAGAGAGAGACCCTTTGAAGTTGTTGTTGATCAGTCCAAAATAAAATGTGTGCTTGTGTCTGTATATGTGTTTTAACTTTCTCTCTGCCTTGTTGGTAAAAGACCCGTAAGTAAAGCATTTCACTGTCTACACCTGTAGTTTACAAAGAACAAGAGAGTTGTACCTTGTCAGCTCTGGGATTTGAACTTGCAACCTTCTGATTACTAGCCCAACGCTCTAACCACTAGGCTACCCTGCCGCCCCAATGATGTATGGCTATCCATAAACAGTTTTCTAAACATTTAATATAGACGTTTCCTAACTTCTCTTCGGCAGTGAGAGAGAAAGAAAAATATTTCTCTATTCCTAAATTAGTTCCAGAATGTAGGACAGTTTATCACTTTATTGCCAGTCCTGATGTTCCTGCCATGTCCTAATTTCCTAGTCTTAGACAGCATCTGTCAGTGGAAGACAAATACTTCATATCTGATTGTTTCCTTATTTGACAAGGGTACCGGGGACAATTTGTGTTTATTTCGTTAATCTATTTCAGACAGGTTGGGGTCACTGCATGTCTCTCATATGTCAAATATTCACTAATTCAGCATTCAAATCTCTCCAGTATTTGGCTGTATAACAAAAACTAACACGTGTTTGTGCACCTTCCTGCCTCTTGGCTTATCTCATCATTTCCATAAATTAACATGTCCACTGAATATTCACCCCTTATATTAGTCGTTCAAATTAAACCAATTAAATCGTAAACATGCGTTGAGACAGCACCTTTTCCTGTTACATGTTGCAGCATATGGCGCACAGTATATCTCCTATACACCAGACTGGTTGATTCCTACCATTGTCTTTGAGCTTCTTTCAATCAGCTCAATGCTCAGACTGGCGACTGTCAGTCATCTACATTACCACCACTCGCATGAATATTCATGAAATGGTCTTATTGTGTTTGTCATGTGATCATTTTGTCGTATCTTATCACGGCCACTCCAGAATGGTCCATGCAGGTTTTCAATGAATGTGAAAAACAACTATGTATTTAACTACTAGTCAATGATAACTGTGTGATTCTGCTCTGAACAACTTTCACGAGCCTCAGGGTCCCTATATGGCACTCTGTGCAGTACAGCCTCTAACAGGCAGGGCATTGTGGGTACTGTGAGGTACTGCGAGGAGAGAGAGCATCAGTGTGAACAGTACAGCCTCTAACAGGCAGGGCATTGTGGGTACTGCGAGGTACTGCGAGGAGAGAGAGCATCAGTGTGAACAGTACAGCCTCTAACAGACTAGCCGCAGGCAGGGCATTATGGGTACTGTGAGGAGAGAGAGCATCAGTCTGAACAGTACAGCCTCTAACAGGCTAGTGTGGTGGCAGGGCTTTATGGGATCTCTCTCTCTCTCTCTCTCTCTCTCTCTCTCTCTCTCTCTCTCTCTCTCTCTCTCTCTCTCTCTCTCTCTCTCTCTCTCTCTCTCTCTCTCTCTCTCTCTCTCTCTCTCTCTCTCTCTCTCTCTCTCTCTCTCTCTCTCTCTCTAAGAGGACACATTGATTAGTGACATTGTCAAACTTGTTTTGAGATATCGATCTGACACAAACTGTTTGGTTATAATCGTGTCGAGGGTCAACATTAGGTCACCGTATCTCACGTTATAAAGTGAATGTTGTACAATGCATAATGTACAATCCCTCCATGTGGACCTGGGCTGCATCTCACCACTCATCACCCCCCCACCCCCGAGAGCTTTGGGTTGTGGGTAGTCCGAGCTGACAAAAGCGGCCCCGTGGAGAGTTGGAGGGTTAATTACAACTCTCCACCTGGTGTGGTCATATGTGTGTCATTCTGCTTTTGGCTTTCACTGCGTTACAAATGACACCCTATCCCCCTGTATAGTGCACAACATTTGAACAGTGCCCCTTGGGTTCTTGTCAAAAGTAGTGCACTATATACAGGTAGTGTGCTGTAGTGCACTATATACAGGTAGTGTGCTGTAGTGCACTATATACAGGTAGTGTGCTGTAGTGCACTATATACAGGTAGTGTGCTGTAGTGCACTATATACAGGTAGTGTGCTGTAGTGCACTATATACAGGTAGTGTGTTGTAGTGCACTATATACAGGTAGTGAGCTGTGTGCTATATACAGGTAGTGTGCTGTAGTGCACTATATACAGGTAGTGTGCTGTAGTGCACTATATACAGGTAGTGTGCTGTAGTGCACTATATACAGGTAGTGTGCTGTAGTGCACTATATACAGGTAGTGTGCTGTAGTGCACTATATACAGGTAGTGTGCTGTAGTGCACTATATACAGGTAGTGAGCTGTAGTGCACTATATACAGGTAGTGTGCTGTAGTGCACTATATACAGGTAGTGTGCTGTAGTGCACTATATACAGGTAGTGTGCTGCCACTTGGGACGCAAGCCTATGAGTGTCACCTTTTCTCTTCCTCCTCTTCCTCTTCTTCCTCCTCTTCCTCTCTGTTTCCAGCTGTGCGCTCATGTCCTGTGCCTGAAAA
>NC_060179.1:7819526-7824526 GCF_021184085.1 Oncorhynchus gorbuscha | reverse complement strand
CTTGGATACTGTGAACCATCAGATCCTCCTCTCCACCCTCTCCGAGTTGGGCATCTCCGGCGCGGCCCACGCTTGGATTGCGTCCTACCTGACAGGTCGCTCCTACCAGGTGGCGTGGCGAGAATCTGTCTCCTCACCACGCGCTCTCACCACTGGTGTCCCCCAGGGCTCTGTTCTAGGCCCTCTCCTATTCTCGCTATACACCAAGTCACTTGGCTCTGTCATAACCTCACATGGTCTCTCCTATCATTGCTATGCAGACGACACACAATTAATCTTCTCCTTTCCCCCTTCTGATGACCAGGTGGCGAATCGCATCTCTGCATGTCTGGCAGACATATCAGTGTGGATGACGGATCACCACCTCAAGCTGAACTTCGGCAAGACGGAGCTGCTCTTCCTCCCGGGGAAGGACTGCCCGTTCCATGATCTCGCCATCACGGTTGACAACTCCATTGTGTCCTCCTCCCAGAGCGCTAATAACCTTGGCGTGATCCTGGACAACACCCTGTCGTTCTCAACTAACATCAAGGCGGTGGCCCGTTCCTGTAGGTTCATGCTCTACAACATCCGCAGAGTACGACCCTGCCTCACACAGGAAGCGGCGCAGGTCCTAATCCCGGCACTTGTCATCTCCCGTCTGGATTACTGCAACTCGCTGTTGGCTGGGCTCCCTGCCTGTGCCATTAAACCCCTACAACTCATCCAGAACGCCGCAGCCCGTCTAGTGTTCAACCTTCCCAAGTTCTCTCACGTCACCCCGCTCCTCCGCTCTCTCCACTGGCTTCCAGTTGAAGCTCGCATCCGCTACAAGACCATGGTGCTTGCCTACGGAGCTGTGAGGGGAACGGCACCTCAGTACCTCCAGGCTCTGATCAGGCCCTACACCCAAATAAGGGCACTGCGTTCATCCACCTCTGGCCTGCTCGCCTCCCTACCACTGAGGAAGTACAGTTCCCGCTCAGCCCAGTCAAAACTGTTCGCTGCTCTGGCTCCCCAATGGTGGAACAAACTCCCTCACGACGCCAGGACAGCGGAGTCAATCACCACCTTCCGGAGACACCTGAAACCCCACCTCTTTAAGGAATACCTAGGATAGGATAAAGTAATCCTTCTCACCCCCCCCCCCCTTAAAATATTTAGATGCACTAATGTAAAGTGGCTGTTCCACTGGATGTCATAAGGTGAATGCACCAATTTGTAAGTCGCTCTGGATAAGAGCGTCTGCTAAATGACTTAAATGTAAATGTAAATGTCTCTATAAACCATAATGGATGTGTCTCTATAAACCATAATGGATGTGTCTCTATAAACCATAGCAGATGTGTCTCTATAAACCATAACAGATATGTCTCTATAAACCATAATGGATGTGACTGTGTCTCATGTAGCTTTTAAATAGGGGTAAACAACTAGAGATAGAACGCACTAGACAACCTCGTAACCGACGGCAACACTTGAGGTGGTCAGCTGACTGTCACTATTGCTGAGAGACATTGACTTGGCTCCTCTGTTTTCTCCCTGTCGTTAACATGCCAATCACAGTTCAGGAGCACCCTGGGACCTAATCAATCAGCCTGATTGGGACTGTCACAAACTAGCTGCTGTTGACAAAGAGAGGTCCTGCCTGTTGCTGCCACTTAACTATCAGACTCTGCAGGTTTAAAGTGCATCATAATTAGGTCTTCACTCATCTCACCTCTGCTGCTAAGTAGTTAGAGAGACAGACTTTGCTGCGATGGTATGTGAACAGCAAGATTACCAGGTTGACCGGCCAGCGGTGGTGGACAATGGACAGTGTACTATTCTAGGACTGTAGGGTTAATAATCAAATAGGGTCAAATTGTGCTTAGTGGTCGGTGTGTGATTTTGACAGGATTTTCTAGGGTAGCACACTTCCAGTAGGATACCCTTTGCTCATCTGTATACACAGAGAGAGAGAGAGAGAGAGAGAGAGAGAGAGAGAGAGAGAGAGAGAGAGAGAGAGAGAGAGAGAGAGAGAGAGAGAGAGAGAGAGAGAGACAGAGAGAGACAGAGAGAGACAGAGAGAGACAGAGAGAGACAGAGAGAGAGAGAGACAGAGAGAGACAGAGAGAGAGAGAGAGAGAGAGAGAGAGAGAGAGAGAGAGAGAGAGAGAGAGAGAGAGAGAGAGAGAGACAGAGAGAGAGAGAGAGAGAGAGAGAGAGAGAGAGAGAGAGAGAGAGAGAGAGAGAGAGAGATGACTACCCACTGATTACCAGTGTGGCTTGCAAGCTGGTCTGATAATATAAAGCTGAGCCTTAGGCCATCTCTCTATCATGGTCCCCTTCCCCTCCCTCTTCTTCCCCCCTCTCTGGTGAAGCAACACTATGCTGTCCATCTCCCCCGCCTGTCAATACACCCTGACGTACCTGCTACACACGTATCAATGCTTAACCACCCTCTCCCATTAGCCATTACACGCTAATTGATTTGAGATTGCCTATCATCAGCACTGTAATAGTAGCGTCAACAGTGACTGCTGATTAAAACCCTTCTGATAAAATGCTCTCTTCCGGGTTGTGTGTGTGTGTCCGTCTGTGTGTGTGTGTGTCCGTCTGTGTGTGTGTGTGTGTGTCTGTGATGCCAACTCTACTGTCCCGGGATTGGACTCATTAGAGATAGACAGCATCCTCTTCCTCCTCCTCCTCATCATCGTGAAGGTATTGTCCCCTTTACATGAGGGAGGCATTGAGAAGCTCTAGCCTCTGGCGATGGCTCTGCGTGGTGGCCTATGAAAGCAGTGAGTAGCACACAACTCTTGTCAATCAAAGCCAGACAGAACCTGTGGCCCGAGTGGCATCCCATTCCCTTCACAGTGCACCCTGTGGACCCTGTTCAAAGGTAGTAGTGCACTGCAAGTACATACGGTGTCATTTGGGACTCCGCTGACACAGATGCACTAGGCCAGGAGGGAAGCCTTACATTTGACAAGTCAAGTCATTTTAGCAGATCATCTTACCCAGAGAGACTTACAGTAGTGAGTGAGTGCGTATATTTTCGTACTTGTCCCCCTGTGGGATTCGAACCCACAAACCTGGCTTGCAAGCACCACTCTCTATCCACTGAGCCATCCAGACAGACAGACAGACAGACGCCTACATAGACAGGCAGGCAGGAGGCTACACAGACAGACAGACAGACAGACAGACAGACAGACAGACAGACAGACAGACAGACAGACAGACAGACAGACAGACAGACAGACAGGCAGGCAGGCAGGCAGGCAGGCAGGTAGGTAGGTAGGTAGGTAGGTAGGTAGGTAGGTAGGTAGGTAGGTAGGTAGGTAGGAAGCTACAGAGACAGACAGACAGGCAGACAGACAGGCAGGAGGCAGGAGGCTACAGAGACAGACAGACAGGCAGACAGACAGGCAGGAGGCTACAGAGACAGACAGACAGACAGACAGACAGACAGACAGACAGACAGACAGACAGACAGACAGACAGACAGACAGACAGACAGACAGACAGACAGACAGACAGACAGACAGACAGACAGACAGACAGACAGACAGCAGACAGACAGACAGACAGGTAGAGGTAGGTAGGTAGGTAGAGGTAGGTAGGTGGGTAGGTAGGTAGGTAGGTAGGTAGGTAGGTAGGTAGGTAGGTAGGAGGCTACAGGCAGACAGACAGGCAGGAGGCTACAGAGACAGACAGACAGGCAGGAGGCTACGGAGACAGACAGACAGGCAGGAGGCTACAGAGACAGACAGGCAGGAGGCTACAGAGACAGACAGGCAGGAGGCTACAGAGACAGACTACAGAGACCAACAGGCAGGAGGCTAGACAGACAGGCAGGAGGCTACAGACAGACAGACAGACAGACATGCAGGAGGCTACAGAGACAGACAGACAGGAGGCTAGAGACAGACAGGCAGGAGGCTACAGAGACCAGACAGGAGGCTACAGAGACAGACAGGCAGGAGGCTACAGAGACAGACAGGCAGGAGGCTACAGAGACAGTCAGGCAGGAGGCTACAGAGACAGACAGGCAGGAGGCTACAGAGACAGACAGGCAGGAGGCTACAGAGACCAACAGGCAGGGGGCTACAGAGACAGACAGGCAGGAGGCTACAGAGACAGACAGGCAGGAGGCTACATAGACAGACAGGCAGGAGGCTACAGAGACAGACAGACAGGAGGCTACAGAGACAGACAGGCAGGAGGCTACAGAGACCAACAGGCAGGAGGTTACAGAGACAGACAGGCAGGAGGCTACAGAGACAGACAGGCAGGAGGCTACAGAGACAGACAGGCAGGAGGCTACAGAGACAGACAGGCAGGAGGCTACAGAGACAGACAGGCAGGAGGCTACAGAGACAGACAGGCAGGAGGCTACAGAGACAGACAGGCAGGAGGCTACAGAGACAGACAGGCAGGAGGCTACAGAGACAGACAGGCAGGAGGCTACAGAGACAGTCAGGCAGGAGGCTACAGAGACAGACAGGCAGGAGGCTACAGAGACAGACAGGCAGGAGGCTACAGAGACCAACAGGCAGGAGGCTACAGAGACAGACAGGCAGGAGGCTACAGAGACAGACAGGCAGGAGGCTACATAGACAGACAGGCAGGAGGCTACAGAGACAGACAGACAGGAGGCTACAGAGACAGACAGGCAGGAGGCTACAGAGACCAACAGGCAGGAGGCTACAGAGACAGACAGGCAGGAGGCTAAAGAGACAGACAGGCAGGAGGCTACAGAGACAGACAGGCAGGAGGCTACAGAGACAGACAGGCAGGAGGCTACAGAGACAGACAGGCAGGAGGCTACAGAGACAGACAGGCAGGAGGCTACAGAGACAGACAGGCAGGAGGCTACAGAGACAGACAGGCAGGAGGCTACAGAGACAGACAGACAGACGGCTACAGAGACAGACATGCAGGAGGGATAAAGCAACATCAAGCCTGGCCAGATTGTGTGGTATGATTTGCTTCACGGCTAACTGTGATCTCTCTCCTAATTCATTCAGTCCAGA
>NC_060179.1:7804526-7812026 GCF_021184085.1 Oncorhynchus gorbuscha | reverse complement strand
CAGGTACTGTAGGTGTGATTACCCCCTCCCCCATTTTATTTGATGCTTAAGTATTCTTAAGTACTCTTAAGTACTCGTAAGTACTCTTAAGTATTCTTAAGGACTTTTAAGTACTCTTAAGTATTCTTAAGTACTCTTAAGTACTCGTAAGTACTCTTAAGTACTCTTAAGTACTCTTAAGGACTTTTAAGTACTCTTACGTGTTCTTAAGCACTCTTAAGTACTCGTAAGTACTCTTACGTATTCTTAAGTACTCTTAAGTACTCTTAAGTATTCTGACACCATCCCTATGGATCAGTATTTCTAACTTAAAACGGCAGTACAGCATTTCTTCAGAAACATGTTTATGCTTTCATTAATAAAATTATGTTTTAAAAAATTACTCTTTCAAAAATGCACATGTATATTTAGCTATGGATCGACTATGAAATGACTATGGGAAAAAATATCACTGAATTACAGAAATATTGGAACAAAGTTGTCTAATTAACGTAAACACATTTTTGCTGACTGGAATACACTATTTCAAATATATACATATATATATATATATATATATATATATTTCGCTGTTCATCCGCAAAGCCAATGACTGGAACGAATTGCAAAAATCACTGAAGCTGGAGTCTTATATCTCCCTCTCTAACTCTAATCATCAGCTGTCAGAGCAGCTTCCCGATTGCTGCAGCTGTACACAGCCCATCTGTAAATAGCCCATCCAACCAACTACCTACTTCATCCCCATATTTGTTTTTATTTTTCTGCTCTTTTGCACACCAGTATTTCTACTTGTACATCTTCATCTGCACATCTATAACTCCAGTGTTAATTGCTAAATTGTAATTACTTTGCAACTATGGTCTATTTATTGCCTTACCTCCTTACTTCATTTGCACACACTGTATACAGATTCGTCTGTACATTTGTTTATTCCATTTGTAAATCTGTGCTGTTGTTTTTGCCACACTGAGTTGCTTTATCTTGGCAAGAGTCACAGTTGTAAATGAGAACTTGTTCTCAACTGGCTTACCTGGTTAAATAAAGGTGAAAAAAAAAATATATATACTGTATGTAATTACTGGCGGAGAGTCTCGTCATATTTTTAGATAAGACTGCTGGAAAAGCATTCCTCAGGAAGCTGGTTGAGAGTGTTCCAAGAGTGTGCAAAGATGTATATACACATTATATATACACATACATACATGATATATATGTATATATAGATTGATGAGGGAAAAACACAATTTAATCCACTTGAGAATAAGGCTGTAACGTAACAAAATTTGAAAAAGTCAAGGGGTCTGAATCTTTCCGAATGCACTGTTTACGGAACAATGCCCAGTTAATATATAAACAGTGGTGTATATATATATTATATTATATATATATATATATATATATATATATATATATATATATATATATATATATATATATATTAAAAATTATGGAGGCCATTGTGTTCTGGGGGACCTTCAATGCTGCAGAACATTTTTGGTACACTTCACCAGATCTGTGCCTCAATCCTGTCTCGAAGCGCTACATACAATTCCCTCGACCTCATGGCTTGGTTTTTGCTCTGACATGCACTGTCAACTGTGGGACATTATATAGACAGGTGTGTGCCTTTCCAAATCATGCCTGATCAATTGAATTTACCACAGGTGGACTCCAAGTTGTAAAAAGTTCTCAAAGGTGATCAATGAAAACAGGATGCACCTGAGCTCAATTTAAATTCATCTCATCTCAATCTCATAGCAAAGGGTCTGTAAGTAAGGTGCTTCCGTTTTTTTTTTTTTTTGTATACATTTGCAAACGTATAGCGTGTAGATTAATGAGGGCAAAAAAAATGTCATCAGTTTCTGAATAATGCTGTAACGTAACAAAATGTGGCAAATAATATAATAATAATAATAATAATAATAATAATATATGCCATTTAGCAGACGCTTTTATCCAAAGCGACTTACAGTCATGTGTGCATACATTCTACGTATGGGTGGTCCCAGGAATTGAACCCACTACCCTGGCGTTACAAGCGCCATGCTCTACCAATTGAGCTACAGAAGGACCACATGGCAAGCGGTCTGAATACTTTCCGAATGCATTGTATTTATATATGTTAAAAAGTTAATTTGTGGAATTTCCTTCTTTCTTAGTGTGTTTGAGCCAATCAGTTGTGTTGTGACAACAGAGGGGTGGTATACAGAAGATAGCCCTATTTGGTAAAAGATCAAGTCCGTATTATGGCAACAACAGCTCAAATAAGCAAAGAGAAATTATAGACCATCATTACCTTAAGACATGAAGGTCAGTCAATCCGGAACATTCCAAGTTTCTTCTGGTGTAGTTGCAAAAACCATCAAGCGCTATGATGAAACTGTCTCTCATGAGGACCGAAAAGAAGACCCAGAGTTACCTCTGCTGCAGCGGATAAGTTCATTAAAGTTAACTTCACCTCAGATTGCAGCCTAAATGAATGCTTAACAGAGTTCAAGAAACAGACACATCTCAACATCAACTCTTCAGAGGAGACTGCGTGAATCAGGCCTTTGTAGTCTAATTTCTTTAAAGAAACCACTACTAAAGGACATCAATAATAAGAAGAGACTTGCAATGAAACACGAGCAATGGATGTTAAACCAGTGTAAATATGTCCTTTAGTCTGATTAGTCCAAATTTGTGATTTTTGGTTCCAATCGCCGTGTCTTTGTGAGATGCAGAGTAGGTGAACAGATGATCTCTGCATGTGTGGTTCCCACTGTGAAGCATGGAGGAGGAGGTGTGGGGGTGCTTTGCTGGTGACACTGTCAGTGATTTATTTAGAATTCAAGGCACACTTAACCAGCATTGCTACCACAGCATTCTGCAGCGACACGCCATCCCCTCTGGTTTGCGCTTATTGGGACTATCATTTGTTTTTCAACAGAACAATGACCCAAAACACACCTCCAGGCTGTGTAAGGGTTATTTGACCAAGAAGGAGAGTGATGGAGTGCTGCATCAGATGACCTGTCCTCCACAATCACCCGACCTCAACCCAATTGAGATGGTTTGGGATGAGTTGGACCACAGAGTGAAGGAAAAGCAGCCAACAAGTGCTCAGCATATTTGGGAACTCTTTCAAGACTGCTGGAAAAGCATTCCTCAGGAAACTGTTTGAGAGTCTGATTGACTATGTGTTATTTCATAGTTTTAATGTCTTCACTATTATTCTACAATGTAGAAATTAGTAAAAATTAAGAAAAACCCTTGAATGAGTAGGTGTGTCCAATCTTTTGACTAGTAGTGTATATACTCCGGATTCTGATATTGCTCGTCCAAATATTTATGTATATCTCTTAATTCCAGTCACTTACTTTTTCTTACTTTTTACTGTTGGGAATTGTTAGATATTACTGCAAAGTTGAAGCTAGCAACACAAGCATTTCGCTACACCCGCAATAACATTTACAAAATTTTGACCAATACAATTTGATTTGATTTGATGTCTGGGGTGGCTGGAGGCTTTTACAATGTAGATGGGGGCACCGACGCCTATTTCCTTAAGTCCACGATCAGCTCCTTGGTCTTGCTGACTTTGAGGGAGAGGTCATTCTCCTGGCACCACACTGACATGTCTTTGACCTCCTCCCTGTAGGCTCTCTCATCGCCGTTGGTGATCAGGCCGACCACATCGTGTCGTCAGAAAAGTTGATAACGGAGATGGAGTTGTTCATAGCCACACAATCGTGGGTGAACAGGGAGCACAAGAGGAGGCTGAGCACACGCCCCCAGCGTGTTGAGGGTCAGCGTGGCAGAGGTGTTGTTGCCTACTCTCACCACCTGGGTCGGCCTGTTCGGAAGTCCAGGATCCAGTTGCAGAGGGTAGTCTTCTGTTCCAGGGTCCCGAGCTTGGTGACGAGCTTGAAAGGCACTATGGTGTTGAGTGGGTCCAGAGTGTCTGGGATGATGGATTTGATATGTGCCATGATCAGCCTTTCAAAGCATTTGATTATTACAGATGTGAGTGCTACAGGGCATCTAGTCATTGTGGCAGGATGCCTTATATTTTCTGGGAACAGGAACATTGTTACTGGGCTTGAAACGTGGGGATTACAGACTGGTACAAGGAGAGGTTGAAAATGTCAGTGAAGACACCGGCCAGCTGGTCTGTGCATGCCATGAGGACATGTCCTGGAATATCGTCTGGCCCAGTGGCTTTACGAGTGTTGACCAGTTTAACTTAAATGTCTAAGCCGTTGGGGAGGAGTGGATCTATGCTGACATATACAGTGGGTATAGAAAGTCATCACCTCTCCTTCAAAATTTTTACCACCTCTCTTTCAAAATGTTTACCACCTCTCTTTCAAAATGTTTACGACCGCTCTTTCAAAATGTTTACCTTTTGTTGGCTAACATCCAGAAATGAAATCACTTAAAATCAGACCTTTTCTGGCTTAAAAAAACAAACATTTCGACACTGAACAGTCTCCATATCTGCCATACTTCCATTATTTTTTTCAAATGGTATTGAGAGTATGTATGGAGAGAAGACGAGAGGGCCTAGAACTGAGCCCTGGGGGACACCAGTAGTGAGAGTGTGTATGGAGAGAAGAGGAGAGGGCCTAGAACTGAGCCCTGGGGGACACCAGTAGTGAGAGTATGTATGGAGAGAAGAGGAGAGGGCCTAGAACTGAGCCCTGGGGGACACCAGTAGTAAGAGTATGTATGGAGATAAGAGGAGAGGGCCTAGAAATGAGCCCTGGGGGACACCAGTAGTAAGAGTATGTGGTGCAGACACAGATCCTCTCCACGTCACCTGGTAGGAGGGGCCTGCCAGGTAGGATGCATTCCAACAGTGTGCAGAGCCTGAGACACCCAGTCCTGAGAGGGTGGAGAGGAGGATCTAGATGTATGAAGAGAAGAGGAGAGGGACTAGAAATGAGCCCTGGGGGACACCAGTAGTAAGAGTATGTGGTGCAGACACAGATCCGCTCCACGTCACCTGGTAGGAGGGGCCTGCCAGGTAGGATGCATTCCAACAGTGTGCAGAGCCTGAGACACCCAGTCCTGAGAGGGTGGAGAGGAGGATCTAGATGTATGAAGAGAAGAGGAGAGGGACTAGAACTGAGCCCTGGGGGACACCAGTAGTAAGAGTATGTGGTGCAGACACAGATCCTCTCCACGTCACCTGGTAGGAGGGGCCTGCCAGGTAGGATGCATTCCAACAGTGTGCAGAGCCTGAGACACCCAGTCCTGAGAGGGTGGAGAGGAGGATCTAGATGTATGAAGAGAAGAGGGACTAGAACTGAGCCCTGGGGGACACCAGTAGTAAGAGTATGTGGTGCAGACACAGATCCTCTCCAAGTGTGCAGAGCCTGAGACGCCCACCACTTAATTTTTTCAATTGGTACTGGGGGACCTTCAGACGAGTCTTGTGAAGCCTGTGGGTGTCTTAGAGCAAAACAAATGACATATCTGTATTTGTGAGAGTCTCACCTTTTCATATTAGTGTGTAGCCCAAACTCTTCGGACACTACAGCCAGAAGTTGGCAGATCTGCTGTACCAACTTCAGACGAGTCTCAAAATGCTTGAGGGGTTGCGGCAAAACGGAGAGCACCATTATATTCTTGAGAGTCTCAACATTCCATAAATGTGTCATAGTATTTTATAGGCCGAACCGTTCGGACGCTACAGAGGATTTTGTGAGAAGACCGTTTTTCTCGATGTCTCATGGTCTGACAAACATCGCTCTAGCTCTGTCACGTTTGAAAAAAATGACCCCAGTATGGGGTATGTTGAGTCGCAGGACAGGGTAAGTTAAGCCATCTACACATTTCTGTACTGAATGAAATATTACCACAACCTTTTAAACACCATGTCTCTTTATTTCCCAATCACAATCGTTTCTCTTTTAATTATTTTAAACATATTTTAACACATGCTTAAAACCCAACAAACACTTTGTACTCTTTTAAAACACTTTTAACATAGGCCAGGCCCTGTAGTTACCTCATATCCCAGTGATAATGCCAAGCATTGTGCCTGTGAAGAAAATACTTCAGTTAGCTCAACTTGCCATTGGCTCAACTTACCCCAAGGCAAACATTTTGACTATATTAGCCAACACAGCTACAATAATATACTTTCATGCTAAGTTTAGGACCTCATATTGAAGCTTATAGAGACCCCAACTGATGTAGAGAACAAGACCAACAATTATTTACTTTGGTTTAAATGAAACCTCTAACACAATCAATTCATTTGACTTGTTGAAAGTATGTTTTTTAGACCTAACTCGCTCACCACTTTTTCCATGTGGCCATGTGGTTTCTTCCTTCACAGACTCCATGAAACGATTACCTCTTCCTAAATATTTGGTCATATTAATAATTTAGTGTATTGTTTCCTAAAATCAAGGGTGGCTCAACTTAACCCTTTGGCTCAATTTACCTCACTCTCCACTATGGTCAATTTTGACTTTGCAAGCTGGCCCATCTAGCGGAAATCGCTCAGTTCTGCCTCCAGGGTAAGATTTATGGCAACAAATGTCCACCTGCCTCGATTCCTCTTGCTTAGCCCGAGGATTGGGTTGGAGGTACACAAAGAGCCCAGGGCAGATTAGTCGAAGTCGAAGCCGAAGGAATTGAGGTTAATAACGGCCGATCTGATGCTCAAAAGTTTTTGTCGATCATAAGACATTTTACATTTAGTGCCAAAAAAAGTTAAGATAAATGCCAAAGAATCCCAAAATAGTAAAGTTGGGTCAGAGCACACGAGACAGCAGCAATACAGTACATCGCCATCTTTTAGGGAGGGATGAAGGGATAAATGGAGGGAAGGAGAGAGAAAGATGGAACCTGCCTGCTTGGCTTGGAGGGTTTCGTGGAGCTTGTGGGGAATAGGACAATAAGTGTCAGAAGAGAAGATTATATTATATATTATCTCTATATTATATATTATCTTTGTATTATACATTATGATTATATTATATATTATCTCTATATTATATATTATCTTTGTATTATACATTATGTTTGTATTATATATTATCTCTGTATTATATTTATCTATGTATTATATATTATCTCTGTATTACATTTATCTCTGTATTATATATTATCTCTGTATTACATTTATCTCTGTATTATATATTATCTCTGCATTATATATTATCTCTAGAGATATTATATATTATCTCTGTATTACATTTATCTCTGTATTATATATTATCTCTGTATTATATATTATCTCTGTATTACATTTATCTCTGTATTATTAATATTTGTATCTGTATTATATATTATTATATATTATCTCTGTATTACATTTATCTCTGTATTTATATTATCTCTGTATTATATTTATCTCTGTATTATATATCTCTGTATTATATATTATCTCTGTATTATATTTATCTCTGTATTATATATTATCTCTGTATTACATTAATATTTGTATATATATTATCTCTGTATTACATGTATCTCTGTATTATATATTATCTCTGTATTACA
>NC_060179.1:7764526-7782026 GCF_021184085.1 Oncorhynchus gorbuscha | reverse complement strand
TCTATTTGAGGTTTTTCAAATTCATCCTTTGCCTTGATGACAGCTTTTCACACTCTTGGCATTCTGTCAACCAGCTTCACGAGGTAGTCACCTGGAATACATTTAACCGTTGTGTTCTTAAAAGTTTATTTGAAATTTTTTTCCCTTCTAAAAGCCAATCAGTTGTGTTGTGACAAGGTACAGACGGCATACAGAAGCCCTGTTTGGTAACAGGCCAAGTCTATACAATGGAAAGAACAGCTCAAAGAAGCAAAGAGAAACGACATCATTACTGTCTATTATGACGACCGCCACAGGAGAGGAAGACCCAGAGTTACCTCTGCTACAGATGATAAGTTTGTTAGAGCTCAGAACCTCAGAACTTGCAGCCCAAATAAATGCTTCACGGAGTTCAAGACAACAACTGTTCAGAGGAGACTGTAAGAATCAGGCCTTTGTGGTCAAATATTTGCAAAGAAACCATTACTAAAGGACACCAATAAAAATAAGAGACTTGCTTGGACCACACATACTGCATCCATACTACCTCAATTGGGCCGACCAACCAGTGCTCCTGCACAGTGGCTAACCATGCTATCCGCATTGTGTCCCACAACCCACCAACCCCTCTTTTTACGCTACTGCTACTCTCTGTTCATTATATATGCATAGTCACTTTAACCATATCCACATGTACATACTACCTCGATAAGCCTGACTAACCGGTGTCTGTATATAGCCTTGTTACTCTTATTTTCAAAAGTCTTTTTACTGTTGTTTTATTTCTTTACTTACCTACACACACACACACACACACCCACACACACACATACATTTTTATCACACTATTGGTTACTGCCTGTATGTAAGCATTTCACTGTAAGGTTCAC
This sequence comes from Oncorhynchus gorbuscha, assembly GCF_021184085.1. Classification (NCBI taxonomy): domain Eukaryota; kingdom Metazoa; phylum Chordata; class Actinopteri; order Salmoniformes; family Salmonidae; genus Oncorhynchus; species Oncorhynchus gorbuscha. Next base: position 7,781,157 of record NC_060179.1, on the reverse strand, counting down.
TTAACCAGCATGGCTACCACAGCATTCTGCAGCGGTACGCCATCCCATCTGGTTTGGGCTTAGTGGGACTATCATTTGTTTTTCAACAGGACAATGACCCAAATCAAATCAAATCAAATCAAATTTATTTATATAGCCCTTCGTACATCAGCTGATATCTCAAAGTGCTGTACAGAAACCCAGCCTAAAACCCCAAACAGCAAACAATGCAGGTGTAAAAGCACGGTGGCTAGGAAAAACTCCCTAGAAAGGCCAAAACCTAGGAAGAAACCTAGAGAGGAACCGGGCTATGTGGGGTGGCCAGTCCTCTTCTGGCTGTGCCGGGTAGAGATTATAACAGAAAATGACCAAGATGTTCAAATGTTCATAAATGACCAGCATGGTCAAATAATAATAAGGCAGAACAGTTGAAACTGGAGCAGCAGCACAGTCAGGTGGACTGGGGACAGCAAGGAGCCATCATGTCAGGTAGTCCTGGGGCACGGTCCTAGGGCTCAGGTCCTCCGAGAGAGAGAAAGAAAGAGAGAATTAGAGAGAGCATATGTGGGGTGGCCAGTCCTCTTCTGGCTGTGCCGGGTGGAGATTATAACAGAACGTGGCCAAGATGTTCAAATGTTCATAAATGACCAGCATGGTTGAATAATAGTAAGGCAGAACAGTTGAAACTGGAGCAGGAGCATGGCCACACCTCCAGGCTGTGTAAGGGCTATTCGACCAAGAAGGAGAGTGATGGAGTGCTGCATCAGATGGCATCCACAATCACCTGACCTCAACCCAATTGAGATCGTTTGGGATGAGTTGGACCGCAGATGGAAGGAAAAGCATCCAATAAGTGCTCAGCATATGTGGGAACTCCTTCAAGACTGTTGGAAAAACATTCCAGGTGAAGCTGGTTGAGAGAATGCCAAGAGTGTGCAAAGCTGTCATCAAGGCAAAGGGTGGCTATTTTGAAAAATCTGAAATCTGAAATATGTTATAACTATAACTATACATTATTTAATATTTATTTTTGATGTCTTCACTCTTATTCTACAATGTAGAAAATAGTAAAAATAAAGAAAAATTATTGAATGAGTAGGTGTGTCCAAACTTTTGACTGGTACTGTATGTATAAATATATACATATTGTTAAATATATTTTCCATTATTATTTTCCCCTAACCCTACCATAATTCCCCTAATTGCACTAAACTAATGGACAGCAACACTACTTCCAGCTTATACATTCTGCAGTTGAAGTCAGAAGTTTACATACACTTAGGTTGGAGTCATAAAAATAAGTTCTTCAACCACTCCACATATTTCTTAATAACAAACTATAGTTTGGCAAGTCGGTTAGGAACCTACTTTGTGCATGACACAAGTCATTTTTCCAACAATTGTTAATAGACTGATTATTTCACTGTATCACAATTCCAGTGGGTCAGAAGTTTACATACACTAAGTTGACTGTGCCTTTAAACAGCTTAGAAAATTACAGAAAATGATGTCATGGCTTTAGAAGCTTCTGATAGGCTCATTTACATAATTTGTGTCAATTGGAGGTGCACCTGTGGTCGTATTTAAAGGCCTTCAAACTCAGTGCCTCTTTGCTTGACATCAAGGTAAAATCAAAATAAATCAGCCAAAACCTCGGAAAAAATAGTAGACCTCCACAAGTCTGGTTCATCCTTGGGAGCAATTTCCAAACGCCTCAAAGTATCATGTTCATCTGTACAAACAATAGTACGCAAATATAAACACCACGGAACCATGCAGCCGTCATACCGCTCAGGAAGGAGACACGTTCTGTCACCTAGAGATGAACATACTTTGATGCAAAAAGTGCAAATCCATCCCAGAACAAAATCAAAGGACCTTGTGAAGATGCTGGAGGAAACAGGTACAAATGTATCTATATCCACAGTAAAACGAGTCCTATATCGACATAACCTGAAAGCCCGCTCATCAAGGAGGAAGCAACTGCTCCAAAACCGCCATAAAAAAGCCAGACTACGGTTTGCAACTGCACATGGGGACAAAGAATGTACTTTTTGGAGGAAAAGGGGGAGGCTTGCAAGCCGAAGAACAACATCACAACTGTGAAGCACAGGGGTGGCAGCATCATGTTGTGGGTGTGCTTTGCTGCAGGAGGGACTGGTGTACTTCACTAAATAGATGGCATCATGAGGTAGGAAAAAATATGTGGATATAATGAAACAACATCTCAAGACATCAGTCAGGAAGTTAAAGCTTGATCACAAATGGGTCTTCCAAATGGACAATGACCCCAAGCATACTTCCAAAGTTGTGGCTAAATGGCTTAAGGACAGCAAAGTCAAGGTATCGGAGTGGCCATCACAAAGCCCTGACCTCAATCCTATAGAAAATGTGTGGGCAGAACTGAAAAAGCGTGTGCGAGCAAGGAGGCCTACAAACCTGACTCAGTTACAGCAGCGCTGTCAGGAGGAATGGGACAGTTACCCAACTTATTGTGGGAGGCTTGTGAAAGGCTACCTGAAATGTTTGACCCAAGTTAAACAATTTAAAGGCAATGCTACCAAATACTAAGTGAGTGTATGTAAACGTCTGACCCACTGGGAATGTGATGAAATAAATATTCTCTCTACTATTATTGTCATGTTCTGACCTTTGTTTTGTCGTTATTTAGTATGGTCAGGGAGTGAGTTGGGGTGGGCAGTATATGATTGTTTTTCTATGATTTTGGGATTTCTATGTTTCGGCCTAGTATGGTTCTCAATCAGAGACAGGTGTCATTAGTTGTCTCTGAGAATCATTCTTAGGTAGCCTGGGTTTCACTGTTTGTTTGTGGGTGATTGTCTATGTCTAGTTGCATGTTAGCACTATGTTTCATTAGCAGTCATGGTCGTTTGTTGTTTTGTTAGCTAGTTCAGTTTACGTGGTGTTTTTCATCATTCAACAAAAGGAATGCACTCACACCACGCTGCACTTTGGTCCGCTTCACACGACGATCGTGATTAGTCTGACATTTCACATTCTTAAAATAAAGTGGTGATACTAACTGACCTAAGATAGGAAGTTTTTACTTAATTATATTAGATTAAATGTCAGGAATTGTGAAAATTCTGAGTTTAGATGTATTTTGCTAAGGTGGTCTTCAACTTCTGACTAAAACTGTATATATATTTGACGGACAGTATATTTTACAATAGTTTATTTTTTCAAACTATCTCTGAACAACATCCAATCTATCTCTGAACACCATCCAGTCCCATCCTTCAGCTCCACTCAACCCCTCAATCTATCTCTGAACACCATCCAGTCCCATCCTTCAGCTCCACTCAACCCCTCACATCTATCTCTGAACACCATCCAGTCCCATCCTTCAGCTCCACTCAACCCCTCAATCTATCTCTGAACACCATCCAGTCCCATCCTTCAGCTCCCCTCAATCTATCTCTGAACACCATCCAGTCCCATCCTTCAGCTCCCCTCAATCTATCTCTGAACACCATCCAGTTCCATCCTTCAGCTACCCTCAACCCCTCCCATCTATCTCTGAACACCATCCAGTTCCATCCTTCAGCTACCCTCAACCCCTCCCATCTATCTCTGAACACCATCCAGTTCCATCCTTCAGCTCCACTCAACCCCTCAATCTATCTCTGAACACCATCCAGTTCCATCCTTCAGCTCCACTCAACCCCTCAATCTATCTCTGAACACCATCCAGTTCCATCCTTCAGCTCCCCTCAACCCCTCCCATCTATCTCTGAACACCATCCAGTTCCATCCTTCAGCTCCCCTCAACCCCTCAATCTATCTCTGAACACCATCCAGTCCCATCCTTCACCTCCACTCAACCCCTCAATCTATCTCTGAACACCATCCAGTCCCATCCTTCAGCTCCCCTCAATCTATCTCTGAACACCATCCAGTTCCACCCTTCAGCTCCCCTCAATCTATCTCTGAACACCATCCAGTCCCATCCTTCAGCTCCCCTCAATCTATCTCTGAACACCATCCAGTCCCATCCTTCAGCTCCCCTCAATCTATCTCTGAACACCATCCAGTTCCATCCTTCAGCTCCACTCAACCCCTCAATCTATCTCTGAACACCATCCAGTTTTGATTTATTTTTGCCGTATATTTTTCAACTGTGCCGGTATATTTCACAAAAGTTCGGAACTTTTCTATTCTCATAAATTCTACAAATTGTAAATCGATTGACTTTGACTTTTTAAATCACCTAGCAGTGCTGGGTTGGCTCCAGGTAAATATTGCAATACGCTATATATTCACAGAGAGAGGGAGAGAGATATTTAGAGAGAGAGAGAGATTTAGAGTGAGAGAGAGATATTTAGATTGAGAGAGAAAGGGAGAGAGAAAGAGATTTAGAGGGAGAGTGATGAAGATAGGTTTGAGCTCGGTTTCAACAGTGTTGTGTATCATGGGACCCCCTGTCAGACAATGCCTCTACTCTCCCTTCACGCTGGGGTCTAACTGACAATAACAGCTCTCACTGTCATTGCTGATGGCTAGATTATTCACAATAACAAATGGGGTTGAGTGAAGAGAGGTGCAGATGCCATAGATCACCCCTCCATCTTTAATCCAACCCCCCACCACCGACACATCCCCTGGATGTTGAGTTTTCTAGTTGGATTTATTCACACAGAAAAAGACAAGTTAAAGACAAAGCAGATTCAAATCAGGTCAAACAGGTGAGGTTGGAAACCCTAGAAGGGTAGTATGAAAACCAATACAATATACACAATAGCGGATGTTCAATCAATAAATCAGGGCGATTCCCTGATCCACCTCTACGCAGACGACACCATTGTATACACTTTCGGCCCGTCATTGGACACTGTGCTATCTAACCTCCAATCGAGCTTCAATGCCATACAACACTCCTTCCGTGGCCTCCAACTGCTCTTAAACGCTAGTAAAACCAAATGCATGCTTTTCAACCGATCGCTGCCTGCACCCGCATGCCCGACTAGCATCACCACACTGGATGGTTCCGACCTTGAATATGTGGACACCTATAAGTACCTAGGTGTCTGGCTAGACTGCAAACTCTCCTTCCAGACCCATATCAAACATCTCCAATCGAAAATCAAGTCAAGAATCGGCTTTCTATTCCGCAACAAAGCCTCCTTCACTCACGCTGCCAAGCTTACCCTAGTAAAACTGACTATCCTACCGATCCTCGACATCGGCGACGTCATCTACAAAATTGCTTCCAACACTCTACTCAGCAAACTGAGTAGTCCTTCCAGTCGGCAAATCACATCATGAGTACATTTTGCTCCTCTCTTCCTATAGGCAGAAACTCAAACAGGAAGTACCCACGCTAAGGTCTATTCAACGCTGGTCTGACCTATTGGAATACATGCTTCAGGATTGTTTTGACCACACGCACTGGGTTATGTTATGTTATGTGACTGGAACGAATTGCAAAAATCGTTGAAGCTCGAGACTTTTATCTCCCTCACCAACTTTAAACATCTGCTATCTGAGCAGCTAACCGATCGCTGCAGATGTACATAGTCCATCAGTAAATAGCCCACCCAATTTACCTACCTCATCCCCATACTGTTTTATTTATTTACTTTTCTGCTCTTTTGCACACCAGTATCTCTACCTGTACATGACCATCTGATCATTTATCACTCCAGTGTTAATCTGCTAAATGGTAATTATTTGCCTACCTCCTCATGCCTTTTGCACACAATGTATATAGACTCTTTTTTCTTCTTCTTTTTCTACTGTGTTATTGACTTGTTAATTGTTTACTCCATGTGTAACTCTGTGTTGTTGTCTGTTCACACTGCTATGCTTTATCTTGGCCAGGTCGCAGTTGTAAATGAGAACTTGTTCTCAACTAGCCTACCTGGTTAAATAAAGGTGAAATAAATAAACATGTTTTGGGTAGCCTCTTAGAACAACAATGACGTATACACAGACATGGTCACTGAGTTCACCAGGAAATGAATAGGGGATGCTGTTCCCACTGTGACTAGTAAAACCTAACCAAACCAGAAAACGTGGATAGATGGCAGCATTCACACAAAACTGAAAGCGCAAACCATCACATTTAACCATGACAAGGTGACTGGGAATATGGTTGAATACAAACAGTGTAGTTGTTCCCTCCATAAGGCAATCAGACAGGCAAAATGTCAATACAGAGACAAAGTGGAGTCGCAATTCAACGGCTCAGACACGAGACGTATGTGGCAGGGTCTACAGACAATCATAGATTACAAATAGAAAACCAGCCACATCGCGGACACCGACATCTTGCTCCCGGACAAGCTAAACACCTTCTTCGCCCACTTTGAGGATAACACAGTGCCACCGACGCGGCCCGCTCCCCAGGACGGTGGGCTCTCCTTCTCCATGGCCGATGTGAATAAGACATTTAAGCATGTTAACCCTCGCAAGGCTGCATGCCCAGACGACGCTGAGTCCTCAGAACATGCGCAGACAAGCTGTTTATGGACAAATTCAATCTCTCCCTATCTTAGTCTGCTGTTCCCACATGCTTCAAGATGGCCAACATTGTTCCTGTACCCAAGAAAGCAAAGGTAACTGAACCAAATGACTATCACCCCGTAGAACTCACTCCTGTCATCATGAAGTGCTTTGAGAGACTAGTCAAGGATCATATCACCTCTACCTTACCTGACACCTTAGACCCACTACAATTTTCATACCACCCCAATAGATCCACACACGATGCAATCACTATCGCACTGCACACTGCCCTATTTCATCTGGACAAGAGGAATACCTATGTAAGAATGCTGTTCATTGACTATAGCTCAGCCTTCAACAACATATTACCCTCCAAGCTAATCATTAAGCTTGGAGTCATGGGTCTGAACAATGCCTTGTGTAATTGGATCCTGGACTTCCTGATGGGCCGCCCCCAGGTGGTGAAGGTAGGAAACAATATCTCCACTTCGCTGATCATTAACACATGGGCCACACAAGGGAGCGTGATCAACCCCCCTCCTGTACTCTCTGTTCACCCACGACTGCATGGGTGAACAGTACAGGTGCATCAAAGCTGGGACAGAGAGACTGAAAAACAGCTTCTATCTCAAGGCCATAAAACTGGTAAATAACCATCACTAGCCAGCTTCCACCTGGTTACTCAACCCTGCACCTTAGAGGCTTCTGCATAGACATGGAATCACTGGTCACAATAATAACGGAACACTAGTCCCTTTAATCATGTTTACATACTGCTTTACTCACTTCATATGGAGTATATGCTATATTCCATTCTACTGTATTTTAGTTAATGTGCCTCTGACACAGCTCATCCTATTATGTATCTATATCGTAATTCCATTTTTTACTTGAAGATTTGTGTGTATTTTTGTGAATTGTTAGTTATTACTGCACTGTTAGAGCTAGGAACATAAGCAATTCGCTACACCCGCAATAACATCTGTTAAATATGTGTATGCTACCAATAACATTTGATTTGATTAGAGGAGCGGGCGCCACCAAACCCTTGTGTGTGTGTGTGTGTGTGTTTGTGTGTGTGTGTGTGTGTGGTGTGTGTGTACGTGTGTGTGTGTGTGTGTGTGTGTACCTCAACAGAGACATGCTCTTCTTTAGACTACTACTGTCACTATTGTCACGTCTCCTCCCACTCCCCCACCTCCAGCGTTCGTTGTCGTCGGTTTACTAATCACGGGTCCTGGGAAGCATCATTACACGGACCTGGCTTTCATCATTACGCGTACCTGGCTTTCATCACTACGCGCACCTGCGCTTCATGATGAGGCACACCTGGACTCCATTACCTCACTCATTACCTCCTCTTTATCTGGCACCCCCTTTAGGTACTTTCCCCAAGGCAGTATTGTTTATGTAGTTCGTGTCCAGATGCTACTCCTAAATTGTATCGTTATTCGTCATATTAAACTTAACACCTGCACCTGCTTCTCGTTACAAAGATACTTTCAGTTTTCCTATACCCATCATGAGGTTGTTACAACCTAGCCTATCAATGAAAGTTTACGACGTAGGGATGCCCATTGGGTGACGACGCTTGTTACAGTAAATGGAACAGTATGAGGAGAGAAGGAGAAGGAGAGTGAGGGGTGCTGTCCAGACTGTTTTCACAGTCTTGCTTTGAAAGAGAAAGAAAACAGTTATGAGCTGAACACAACAGTATACCAGTGGAAGGGAGGACAGTAGCAGGTGACCCCTGACCCCTAACCTACTATGATTTCCCATTGTTGCCAATTCAATTGCAGTAATTCCGTTACTGATTTCGTAACAGAATCATGAGTTTTAATAACTTAATAATTCATAATCAAACTTTATATCGGTAAAAAGACTAACTAATTGTTAGGTCTAGCTTTAGTTGTTACTTTCGTGAACTTTCATTATCCTCGCTCCTCATGACGGAGAGAAATGAGAAAATATCTGAAACATATGTGTGTTTTTAGTAACGGAATAACAAGACACACTTTTTCTTAAATGTACATCAATAATTTATCCAAAACTACACTGAACAAAAATATGAACACAACATGCAACAATTTAAAAGATTTAACCGAGTTACAGTTATTTTAAGGAAATCAGTCCATTTAAATAAATGAATTAAGCCATAATCTATGGATTTCACATGACTGGGAATTCAGATATGAATCTGTTGGTCACAGATACCTTAAAAGAAAGGCAGGGGCGGGGATCAGAAATCCCATCTCCTTCTCTTAGAGTTGATCAGGCTGTTGATTGTGGCCTGTGGAATTTTGTTTCCACTCCTCTTCAATGGCTGTGCGAAGTTGCTGGATATTGGTGGGAACTGGAACACGCTGTTGTACACGTGGTCCAGAGCATCCCAAACATGCTCAATGAGTAACATGTCTGGTGAGTATGCAGGCCATGGAAGAACTGCTTCCAGGTATTGTGTAGAGATCCTTGCGACATGTGGCCGTGCATTATCATGAGGAAATATGAGGTGATGGCGGCGGATGAATGGCACGAGAATGGGCCTCAGGATCTCATCAAGGTATCTCTCTGCATTCAAACTGGCATCGATAAAATGCAATTCTGTTCATTGGCCGTAGCTTATGCCTGCCCATACCATAACCCCATCTCCACTTGTAGGCACTCTGTTCACAATGTTCACATCAACAAACTGCTCACCCACACGATGCCTGCGGTTGTGAGGCCCGGTTGGATGTACTGACAAATTCTCTATGGTAGAGAAATTAACATTAAATTCTCTGGCAGCAGCTCTGGTGGAATTTCCTGCAGTCAGCATGCCAATTGTATACTCCCTCAAAGCTTGAGACACCTGTGGCATTGTGTTGTGTGACAAAATTGCACATTTTAGAGTGGCCTTTTATTGTCCCCAGCACAAGATACACCTGTGTAATGATCATGCTATTTAATCAGCTTCTTAAAATGCCACACCTGTCAGGTGAATGGATTACTCACTAACAAATCTGTGCCCCAACATTAGGGAGAAAAAAGCTTTTTGTGCACATGTAAAATGTCAATATTTTATTTCAGCTCATGAAAGATGGAATCAACAATATACATGTTTTTATTTCTGTTCAGTGTAGATATGTGTTGAAATTAGTTGGCAAGGGTCTTTACTTGTTTTGTTTTAATATATATATATATAATACCTTCTAAGACTTTAAATAAAAAGCTTGATGATGAGTTGGTTATTTGAATCAGCTGTGTTGTGCCAGGGCAGAAATAAATAAACGTGCTCCCAGTGAGGACCGAGGGACCAGATTTGGAAAACCCGGGTCAGACACTCCTTCTTTCTCATCTGTTTGGACAGAAATCAAAAACCTTTGCTTAATCCTCATTTTTAGGATGGAAATGGTTGAAAATTGTATATACTGTAGGCCTTAGTATCTCAAAAATATAGACTCTTTCGTTTTCATTTGACACCCAATTTGACATGTACCTATGAACTTCACATTGGTGCCCATAAGTCCTTTTAGATAGAAATGGCCATAGCTGTCACGCCTTGGTCATTGTATTTTGTGTTTTTGTTATATGTTTGGGTAGGCCAGGGTGTGACATGGGTTTATATGTTGTTTTCGTATTGGGGTTTGTAGTTTTGGGATCGCGGCTGATTAGGGGTGTTGTATAGGCTTGGCTGCCTGAGGCGATTCTCAATCAGAGTCAGGTGATCCTCGTTGTCTCTGATTGGGAACCGTATTTAGGGAGCCATAGTTTCGCTTTGTATTTCGTGGGTGTTTGTTCCTGTCTTTGTGTAGTAGTCACCAGATAGGCTGTAATAGTTTCACGTTCCATTCTGTTGTTTTTGTATTTAGTATTTCAGTTATTTCATGTACCGCGATTCAGTTCATTAAAGTCATGAGTAACCTACACGCTGCATTTCGGTCCGACTCTCTTCTTTCAACAGACGAACGTTGTTACAGAAACACCCACCTCTCACGGATCGTGCAGCGTGTAAACTGGCAGGAGCTAAAGGAGGACATTATGGACGGTAGAGGCATGGATTATATGACGTGGGAAGAAATCGACAGGTGGGCGGCCGACCCAGGGAGAATGCAGGCGCCCGCCTGGGATTCGCTTCAGCAGTGCGAAGAGGGCTAAAGGCTAATGGAGTCAAAAAGGAAAACACGGCGACGCAGAGCGAAAAATCAAATCAAATCAAATCAAATCAAATTTTATTTGTCACATACACATGGTTAGCAGATGTTAATGCGAGTGTAGCGAAATGCTTGTGCTTCTAGTTCCGACAATGCAGTGATAACCAACAAGTAATCTAACTAACAATTCCAAAACTACTGTCTTATACACATTGTAAGGGGATAAGGAACATGTACATAAGGATATATGAATGAGTGATGGTACAGAGCAGCATACAGTAGATGGTATCGAGTACAGTATATACATATGAGATGAGTGTGTAGACAAAGTAAACAAAGTGGCATAGTAAAGTGGCTAGTGATACATGTGTTACATAAGGATGCAGTCGATGATGTAGAGTACAGTATATACATATGCATATGAGATGAATAATGTAGGGTAAGTAACATTATATAAGGTAGCATAGTTTAAAGTGGCTAGTGATATATTTACATCATTTCCCATCAATTCCCATTATTAAAATGGCTGGAGTTGGGTCAGTGTCAATGACAGTGTGTTGGCAGCAGCCACTCAGTGTTAGTGGTGGCTGTTTAACAGTCTGATGGCCTTGAGATAGAAGCTGTTTTTCAGTCTCTCGGTCCCAGCTTTGATGCACCTGTACTGACCTCGCCTTCTGGATGATAGCGGGGTGAACAGGCAGTGGTTCGGGTGGTTGATGTCCTTGATGATCTTTATGGCCTTCCTGTAACAACGGGTGGTGTAGGTGTCCTGGAGGGCAGGTAGTTTGCCCCCGGTGATGCGTTGTGCAGTCCTCACTACCCTCTGGAGAGCCTTACGGTTGAGGGCGGAGCAGTTGCCGTACCAGGCGGTGATACAGCCCGCCAGGATGCTCTCGATTGTGCATCTGTAGAAGTTTGTGAGTGCTTTTGGTGACAAGCCAAATTTCTTCAGCCTCCTGAGGTTGAATAGGCGCTGCTGCGCCTTCTTCACGACGCTGTCAGTGTGAGTGGACCAATTCAGTTTGTCTGTGATGTGTATGCCGAGGAACTTAAAACTAGCTACCCTCTCCACTACTGTTCCATCGATGTGGATAGGGGGGTGTTCCCTCTGCTGTTTCCTGAAGTCCACAATCATCTCCTTAGTTTTGTTGACGTTGAGTGTGAGGTTATTTTCCTGACACCACACTCCGAGGGCCCTCACCTCCTCCCTGTAGGCTGTCTCGTCGTTGTTGGTAATCAAGCCTACCACTGTTGTGTCCGAAAGTAACCCCCAAATATTTATTGGGGGAGAGCGCAGAGAGAGAGTGGCTGAGTCAGGAGTCAGACCTGAGCCTACTCTCCCTGTTAATTGTGAGGAGCAGCAATATAAGGACTTCTGGTCATGGGAGGAGGAATTAGACGGTAAACGACCCTGGGCTCAGCCTGGAGAATATCGCCGTCCCAAGGAAGAAATAGAAGCAGCTAAAGCGGAGAGGGGCTGGTATGAGGAGGCAGCACGGCGACGCGGTTGGAAGCCAGAAAAGCAGCCCAAAAAAATTATTGGGAGGGGGCTAGGAGGGAGAATAGTTATGCCAGGTAGGAGACCTGCGCAAACTCCCTGTGCTCACCGTTGGGCTAGAGAGACCGGGCGGGCACCGTGTTATGCTATGGAGCGCACGGTGTTTCCAGTGCGGGTGCAGAGCCAGGTGTGGCACATACCAGCCCTTCCTATTGGCCGGGCTAGAGTGGGCATCGAGCCAGGTAAACTTGGGCAGGCTCGGAGCTCAAGAGCTCCAGTGCGCCTGCACGGTCCGGTCTATCCAGAGCCACCTCCACACACCAGTCCTCCGGTAGCAGCTCCACGCACCAGGCTTCCTGTGCGTGTCCTCGATCCAGTACCACCAGTTCCAGCACCACGCACCAGGCCTCCAGTGCGCCTCGCCTGTTCAGCGCAGCCAGCACTTTTCTCCTCTCCTGCGCTGTCGGAGTCTCCCGCCTGTTTAGCGCAGCCAGAGCCTTTCTCCTCTCCTGCGCTGCCGGAGTCTCCCGTCTGCCCAGCGCCGCCAGTGCTCCCAGTCTGCCCAGCGCCGCCAGTGCTCCCAGTCTGCCCAGCGCCGCCAGTGCTCCCAGTCTGCCCAGCGCCGCCAGTGCTCCCAGTCTGCCCAGCGCCGACAGTGCTCCCAGTCTGCCCAGCGCCGACAGTGCTCCCAATCTGCCCAGCGCCGCCAGTGCTCCCAATCTGCCCAGCGCCGCCAGTGCTCCCAGTCTGCCCAGCGCCGCCAGTGCTCCCAGTCTGCCCAGCGCCGCCAGTGCTCCCAGTCTGCCCAGCGCCGCCAGTGCTCCCAGTCTGCCCAGCGCCGCCAGTGATTCCAGTCTGCCCAGCGCCGACAGTGCTCCCAGTCTGCCCAGCGCCACCAGTGCTCCCAGTCTGCCCAGCGCCGCCAGTGCTCCCAGTCTGCCCAGTGCCGCCAGTGCTCCCAGTCTGCCCAGCTCCGCCAGTGCTCCCAGTCTGCCCAGCGCCGCCAGTGCTCCCAGTCTGCCCAGCGCCGCCAGTCTGCCCAGCGCCGCCAGTGCTCCCAGTCTGCCCAGCGCCGCCAGTGCTCCCAGTCTGCCCAGCGCCGCCAGTGCTCCCAGTCTGCCCAGCGCCACCAGTGCTTCCAGATCTGCCAGACAACCAGTCTCTTCCAGATCTGCCAGACAACCAGTCTCTTCCAGATCTGCTTGTCAACATGAATCTTCCAGTTCCGCCAGCCAGGATTTACCGGAGCCTACTACCTGCCTGAGCTTCCTCTCAGTACTGGGCTTCCTCTCAGTACTTGGCTTCCTCTCTGTACTGGGCTTCCTCTCAGTACTGGGCTTCCCCTCAGTACCGGGCTTCCCCTCAGTCCCGGGCTGCTTCTGTCCCGAGCTGCCCCTCTGTCCCGAGCTGCCCCTCAGTCCCGGGCTGCCCCTCTGTCCTGAGATGCCCCTCTGTCCTGAGATGCCCCTCTGTCCTGAGATGCCCCTCTGAGATGCCCCTCTGTCCCGAGCTGCCCCTCTGTCCCGAGCTGCCCCTCTGTCACGAGCTGCTCCTCAGTTATGTGGGGATCTGGGTGAGGACTATTAGGCCATGGTCGGCGGAGAGGGTGGATTATCCCAGGACGCGAAGGGGAGAAACAAGGACATTAATGGAGTGGGGTCCACGTCCCGAGCCAGAACCGCCACCATGGACAGACGCCCACCCGGACCCTCCCTATGCTCTTGAGGTGCGTCCGGGAGTCCGCACCTTAGGGGGGGGGGGATTCTGTCACGCCTTGGTCATTGTATTTTGTGTTTTTGTTATATGTTTGGGTAGGCCAGGGTGTGACATGGGTTTATATGTTGTTTTCGTATTGAGGTTTGTAGTTTTGGGATCGCGGCTATTAGGGGTGTTGTATAGGCTTAGCTGCCTGAGGCGAGTCTCAATCAGAGTCAGGTGATCCTCGTTGTCTCTGATTGGGAACCGTATTTAGGGAGCCATAGTTTCGCTTTGTATTTCGTGGGTGTTTGTTCCTGTCTTTGTGTAGTAGTCACCAGATAGGCTGTAATAGTTTCACGTTCCGTTCTGTTGTTTTTGTATTTAGTATTTCAGTTATTTCATGTACCGCGATTCAGTTCATTAAAGTCATGAGTAACCTACACGCTGCATTTTGGTCCGACTCTCTTCTTTCAACAGACGAACGCCGTTACAATAGCCTTGGCCAGCTAGCTAACATACTGTAAAAATAATTCCTCTCTTTTATTTGAGTCAGGTTGTTGAGTAGCAATAAATTAGCTAAGTAAATGCAAGGTAAACTAACATATATAACTACATATTGCTCTCTGTCTCTCTCTTTGCTGCTTCTTTTGAATTATTGAATAAATTAATTTGTTGAAAACTATTAAACTATTGTCTTTCTCTCTCTTTGAGTCAACTACAGAAAGAGAGGGGACAACAGCCAGTCAACTAGGGAGAGGGGACAACAGACAGTCAACTAGAGAGAGGGGACAACAGACAGTCAACTAGAGAGAGGGGACAACAGACAGTCAACTAGAGAAAGAGAGGGGAATAACAGACAGTCAACTAGAGAGAGGGGACAACAGACAGTCAACTAGAGAGAGGGGACAACAGACAGTCAACTAGAGAAAGAGACGGGACAACAGACAGTCAACCAGAGAGAGGGGACAACAGACAGTCAACGAGAGACAGGGGGCAACAGACAGTCAACTAGAGAGAGGGGACAACAGCCAGTCAACTAGAGAGAGGGGACAACAGACAGTCAACTAGAGAAAGAGAGGGGACAACAGACAGTCAACTAGAGAAAGAGAGGGACTAACAGACAGTCAACTAGAGAAAGAGAGGGGACAACAGACAGTCAACTAGAGAGAGGGGACTAACAGACAGTCAACTAGAGAGAGGGGACAACAGACAGTCAACTAGAGAAAGAGAGGGGACAACAGACAGTCAACTAGAGAAAGAGATGGGACAACAGACAGTCAACTAGAGAGAGGGGACAACAGACAGTCAACTAGAGAGAGGGGACAAACAGACAGTCAACTAGAGAGAGGGGACAACAGACAGTCAACTAGAGAGAGGCGACAACAGACAGTCAACTAGAGAAAGAGGGGGCCAACAGACAGTCAACTAGAGAAAGAGGGGGAATAACAGACAGTCAACTAGAGAAAGAGGGGGGCCAACAGACAGTCAACTAGAGAGAGGGGCCAACAGACAGTCAACTAGAGAAAGAGAGGGGACTAACAGACAGTCAACTAGAGAGAGGGGACAACAGACAGTCAACTAGAGAAAGAGAGGGGACAACAGACAGTCAACTAGAGAGAGGGGGCAACAGACAGTCAACTAGAGAAAGAGAGGGGACAACAGACAGTCAACTAGAGAGAGGGGGCAACAGACAGTCAACTAGAGAAAGAGATGGGACAACAGACAGTCAACTAGAGAGAGGGGACAACAGACAGTCAACTAGAGAGAGGGGACAAACAGACAGTCAACTAGAGAAAGAGGGGGCCAACAGACAGTCAACTAGAGAAAGAGGGGAATAACAGACAGTCAACTAGAGAAAGAGGGGGGCCAACAGACAGTCAACTAGAGAGAGGGGCCAACAGACAGTCAACTAGAGAAAGAGAGGGGACTAACAGACAGTCAACTAGAGAGAGGGGACAACAGACAGTCAACTAGAGAAAGAGAGGGGACAACAGACAGTCAACTAGAGAGAGGGGGCAACAGACAGTCAACTAGAGAGAGGCGACAACAGACAGTCAACTAGAGAAAGAGGGGGCCAACAGACAGTCAACTAGAGAAAGAGGGGAATAACAGACAGTCAACTAGAGAAAGAGGGGGGCCAACAGACAGTCAACTAGAGAGAGGGGCCAACAGACAGTCAACTAGAGAAAGAGAGGGGACTAACAGACAGTCAACTAGAGAGAGGGGACAACAGACAGTCAACTAGAGAAAGAGAGGGGACAACAGACAGTCAACTAGAGAGAGGGGGCAACAGACAGTCAACTAGAGAAAGAGAGGGGACAACAGACAGTCAACTAGAGAGAGGGGGCAACAGACAGTCAACTAGAGAAAGAGAGGGGACAACAGACAGTCAACTAGAGAAAGAGATGGGACAACAGACAGTCAACTAGAGAAAGAGAGGGGACAACAGACAGTCAACTAGAGGGAGGGGACAACAGACAGTCAACTAGAGAAAGAGAGGGGACAACAGACAGTCCATGAGAGAAAGAGGGGGACTAACAGACAGTCAACTAGAGAAAGAGAGGGGACAACAGACAGTCCATGAGAGAAAGAGGGGTATGCAGAATTCTGCTAAAATATCCTCAGTGTACTACGTACAAACACCAAATAATGCAGAGCAGAATTAGGCCTACCCGTTAATCATCAAAATCCAGAAAGGAGCCATTAAATTCTACAACCACCTAAAATGAAGTGATTCCCAAGCCTTCCATAACAAAGCCATCACCTACAGAGATGAACCTGGAGAAGAGTCCCCTTAGCAAGCTGGTCCTGGGACTCTGTTCACAAACACAAACACACCCTACAGAGAGATGAATGTG
>NC_060179.1:7719526-7759526 GCF_021184085.1 Oncorhynchus gorbuscha | reverse complement strand
TAGATTGCCTCTGACACATGTTTCCCACAGCAGTAAATACGTTCACAGCTCTACTAAGGCCAGTAGGGAGAATCAGACAGGGTTTTTTTGGATAAGATGTAACTTAGTTGATGGTTCAGACAGCGTGGGACAACTGATGAGGAAGAAACTGGTGTTAGGCTTTGTAAGCGTTAGCATCGTTAGCATGCTGTGTGTGAGAGTGGGATGGTGCTGGGATGTGTTGTGCTCCCAAGCAGGGTCTCGAGAGAATATCCCTCAAATGTGACAACGCCATGCCAATGCACACTCAACACATGTATTGGTTGCTATTGTTTTGCTGTAGAGAGCAGTGTGAAATGTTTTGTTTCATGTGTCTTGTTGGCGAAGGATTGCATAATTGAAGCCCTGTACCAGAGCTATTGTGTTCGTTATCTCAATACCAAGGCCTGTTAATACGTAAGAAGAAGGTTTGGTTGAATCTCTATCTCTTTCTCAGCAGATTGTTATTTTAAAGGCCCACCATTATTGAAAAGCAGCATTCTGACTGGAGTGAGCAGAACTGATGACCTTGGTGCTGATGCTTAGCCGAGACGTTCAAGCTAAATTATTCAAATGAATTACTTCACCTCGGTTTTAAATGCTACTCATTTGGACAACTTCATGAAACTTGCAGGGTTTAAAGCCATAAAATATGCAAGGTAAAGCCCTCACTCGCTGTATAATGAATAAGCGCTCCTTGGAAATGACTCATTTGATCCAGGAAAGAGTACTCTCAGGAGTTGGCTGGGTCACATCAGCAATATTGGTTGGAAGGGTTGTTAAACTGCTTTTGTCATCATTGTGTCACGGCTAGTTTAGAAATCTACATGAAGTAAAGATTACATCATATGGTAACGTTCATCTTATTTTCACATAAAAAGTAACATTTTTGTCATTAGTTTTTTTTCCAACTTGAAGAATTAATGAGTAAACACATATATAATGTTGGTAAAATGGTGTCCCTAGTCGTTAGAGTGGTGTCCCTAGTCGTTAAAGTGGTGTCCCTAGTTGTTAAAGTGGTGTCCCTAGTCGTTAAAGTGGTGTCCCTAGTCGTTAAATTGGTGTCCCTAGTCGTTAAAGTGGTGTCCCTAGTCGGTAGAGTGGTGTCCCTAGTCGGTAGAGTGGTGTCCCTAGTCGGTAGAGTGGTGTCCCTAGTCGGTAGAGTGGTGTCCCTAGTCATTAAAGTGGTGTCCCTAGTCGGTAGAGTGGTGTCCCTAGTCGGTAGAGTGGTGTCCCTAGTCGTTAAAGTGGTGTCCCTAGTCGTTAAAGTGGTGTCCCTAGTCGGTAGAGTGGTGTCCCTAGTCGGTAGAGTGGTGTCCCTAGACGTTAAAGTGGTGTCCCTAGTCGGTAGAGTGGTGTCCCTAGTCATTAAAGTGGTGTCCCTAGTCGGTAGAGTGGTGTCCCTAGTCGGTAGAGTGGTGTCCCTAGTCGTTAAAGTGGTGTCCCTAGTCGTTAAAGTGGTGTCCCTAGTCGGTAGAGTGGTGTCCCTAGTCGGTAGAGTGGTGTCCCTAGACGTTAAAGTGGTGTCCCTGGTCGGTAGAGTGGTGTCCCTAGTCGGTAGAGTGGTGTCCCTAGACGTTAAAGTGGTGTCCCTAGACGGTAGAGTGGTGTCCCTAGTCGTTAAAGTGGTGTCCCTAGACGTTAAAGTGGTGTCCCTAGTCGTTAAAGTGGTGTCCCTAGACGTTAAAGTGGTGTCCCTAGTCGGTAGAGTGGTGTCCCTAGTCGGTAGAGTGGTGTCCCTAGACGTTAAAGTGGTGTCCCTAGTCGGTAGAGTGGTGTCCCTAGTCGTTAAAGTGGTGTCCCTAGTCGGTAGAGTGGTGTCCCTAGTCGTTAAAGTGGTGTCCCTAGTCGGTAGAGTGGTGTCCCTAGTCGTTAAAGTGGTGTCCTTAGTCGTTAAACTGGTGTCCCTAGTCGGTAGAGTGGTGTCCCTAGTCGGTAGAGTGGTGTCCCTAGTCGGTAAAGTGGTGTCCCTAGACGTTAAATTGTTGTCCCCAGTCAGTAAAGTGGTGTCCCTAGTCGGCCTACAGCTCAAATGTGAGAAGCTGATCGATTCATTCCAAAATCTGCAGCATAATGTTTATTTGATGCATGCAAAAATGTTGCGATATAAATGAAATATTTGGTAAATTAACATGCATTTTGACAAATCACAGTGCATAAAACATATTGTCCAATAAAAAAAGGTTACATAATGAAACACATAAATACATAGCCTACTTGAATACAAAACTGAAATACAGTATATTTTGGTAAAATAAGCAAACATAAGGACATTTCTTGGTAGATGAGAGGTCTGGATCCCTGGTGGAACGAGGTAGTGGCGTGGTTGTGGAGTCTGCTGCAGACGTTCTTCAGATCCCCAGGATAATGTGTGTTTTTTCCCCCAGAAGATTCAGACGACCTGGAAGACGACAGTTATGCACCTGGTGGGTTGAAATGCCAAAGCAATACATTGTCTGATCATCTCTGGGTTTATATGACATGATATGATAAAACAGGTTTTGCAGAGAGAGGAGAATATAATACGTCTCTATCAGTGTCTAGTGGTATTTACATGGACTTATCTGTATTTTCTTCTCTCTCAAATTATACCTGATAAATGTCTTGGTAAGTTTAATATTTCCGCTGAGGACGGTGCATTTGTCATGGTTAAAGTGGGAAGTGGAGAAGGACACAGATGGGAACTCCCGCTTGCTGGTATTGAAGTATGAGCCACAGGTTGGACGACATCTGCCCTCCCCCTCCTCGTCAGACTCACATTTGATTATTAATAATGATCACGTCTGATTAGACCTTCACCTGCAAAGTGAGATGTCACAATCCAAGCAAATACTGATACATGAATATAGTTCACTACTCAAACTGATATCATATCCTGTACTATTTTCATGGATCTACAACGACAAACATAAAGACATACAGTACAATCAATCAATCAATGATGTCCCATTACTCCCATGTTGTTGCACCTGCAGATCATGTCACTGAGCTTATTTTGGGTTCCAGAACAGGTACCTCTCCCACCGCGGCCTCTAGGGAACAGAGTTTGGAGCTGACTGGTACCTCTCCCATGACATCCTCTAGGGAACAGAGGTTGGAGCTGACTGGTACCTCTCCCACCGCGGCCTCTAGGGAACAGAGTTTGGAGCTGACTGGTACCTCTCCCACCGCGGCCTCTAGGGAACAGAGCTTGGAGCTGACTGGTACCTCTCCCATGACATCCTCTAGGGAACAGAGGTTGGAGCTGACTGGTACCTCTCCCACCACATCCTCTAGGGAACAGAGTTTGGAGCTGACTGGTACCTCTCCCATCACATCCTCTAGGGAACAGAGGTTGGAGCTGACTGGTACCTCTCCCACCACAGCCTCTAGGGAACAGAGCTTGGAGCTGACTGGTACCTCTCCCATCACATCCTCTAGGGAACAGAGGTTCAGCTGACTGGTACCTCTCCCATCACATCCTCTAGGGAACAGAGGTTGGAGCTGACTGGTACCTCTCCCATCACATCCTCTAGGGAACAGAGGATCAGCTGACTGGTACCTCTCCCATCACATCCTCTAGGGAACAGAGGTTCAGCTGACTGGTACCTCTCCCATCACATCCTCTAGGGAACAGAGGTTCAGCTGACTGGTACCTCTCCCATCACATCCTCTAGGGAACAGAGGTTCAGCTGACTGGTACCTCTCCCATCACATCCTCTAGGGAACAGAGCTTGGAGCTGACTGGTACCTCTCCCATCACATCCTCTAGGGAACAGAGCTTGGAGCTGACTGGTACCTCTCCCATCACATCCTCTAGGGAACAGAGCTTGGAGCTGACTGGTACCTCTCCCACCACGGCCTCTAGGGAACAGAGCTTGGAGCTGACTGGTACCTCTCCCACCACGGCCTCTAGGGAACAGAGCTTGGAGCTGACTGGTACCTCTCCCATCACATCCTCTAGGGAACAGAGGTTCAGCTGACTGGTACCTCTCCCATCACATCCTCTAGGGAACAGAGGTTGGAGCTGACTGGTACCTCTCCCATCACATCCTCTAGGGAACAGAGGATCAGCTGACTGGTACCTCTCCCATCACATCCTCTAGGGAACAGAGGTTCAGCTGACTGGTACCTCTCCCATCACATCCTCTAGGGAACAGAGGTTCAGCTGACTGGTACCTCTCCCATCACATCCTCTAGGGAACAGAGGTTCAGCTGACTGGTAACTCTCCCATCACATCCTCTAGGGAACAGAGCTTGGAGCTGACTGGTACCTCTCCCATCACATCCTCTAGGGAACAGAGCTTGGAGCTGACTGGTACCTCTCCCATCACATCCTCTAGGGAACAGAGCTTGGAGCTGACTGGTACCTCTCCCACCACGGCCTCTAGGGAACAGAGCTTGGAGCTGACTGGTACCTCTCCCATCACATCCTCTAGGGAACAGAGGTTGGAACTGACTGGTACCTCTCCCATCACATCCTCTAGGGAACAGAGGTTCAGCTGACTGGTACCTCTCCCATCACATCCTTTAGGGAACAGAGGTTGGAGCTGACTGGTACCTCTCCCATCACATCCTCTAGGGAACAGAGGATCAGCTGACTGGTACCTCTCCCATCACATCCTCTAGGGAACAGAGGTTCAGCTGACTGGTACCTCTCCCATCACATCCTCTAGGGAACAGAGGTTCAGCTGACTGGTACCTCTCCCATCACATCCTCTAGGGAACAGAGGTTCAGCTGACTGGTACCTCTCCCATCACATCCTCTAGGGAACAGAGCTTGAAGCTGACTGGTACCTCTGCCATCACATCCTCTAGGGAACAGAGGTTGGAGCTGACTGGTACCTCTCCCATCACATCCTCTAGGGAACAGAGCTTGGAGCTGACTGGTACCTCTCCCATCACATCCTCTAGGGAACAGAGCTTGGAGCTGACTGGTACCTCTCCCATCACATCCTCTAGGGAACAGAGCTTGGAGCTGACTGGTACCTCTCCCATCATATCATCTAGGGAACAGAGGTTGGAGCTGACTGGTACCTCTCCCATCACATCCTCTAGGGAACAGAGCTTGGAGCTGACTGGTACCTCTCCCATCACATCCTCTAGGGAACAGAGCTTGGAGCTGACTGGTACCTCTCCCATCACATCCTCTAGGGAACAGAGCTTGGAGCTGACTGGTACCTCTCCCACCACAGCCTCTAGGGAACAGAGCTTGGAGCTGACTGGTACCTCTCCCATCACATCCTCTAGGGAACAGAGCTTGGAGCTGACTGGTACCTCTCACATCACATCCTCTAGGGAACAGAGCTTGGAGCTGACTGGTACCTCTCCCACCACGGCCTCTAGGGAACAGAGCTTGGAGCTGACTGGTACCTCTCCCATCACATCCTCTAGGGAACAGAGGTTGGAGCTGACTGGTACCTCTCCCATCACATCCTCTAGGGAACAGAGGTTGGAGATGACTGGTACCTCTCCCATCACATCCTCTAGGGAACAGAGCTTGGAGCTGACTGGTACCTCTCCCATCACATCCTCTAGGGAACAGAGCTTGGAGCTGACTGGTACCTCTCCCATCACATCCTCTAGGGAACAGAGCTTGGAGCTGACTGGTACCTCTCCCATCACATCCTCTAGGGAACAGAGGTTGGAGCTGACGGGTACCTCTCCCATCACATCCTCTAGGGAACAGAGGTTGGAGCTGATTGGTACCTCTCCCATCACATCCTCTAGGGAACAGAGGTTCAGCTGACTGGTACCTCTCCCACCACGGCCTCCAGGGAACAGAGCTGGGAGCTGACTGGTACCTCTCCCATCACATCCTCTAGGGAACAGAGCTTGGAGCTGACTGGTACCTCTCCGACCACGGCCTCTAGGGAACAGAGCTTGGAGCTGACTGGTACCTCTCCCATCACATCCTCTAGGGAACAGAGCTTGGAGCTGACTGGTACGTCTCCCATCATATCATCTAGGGAACAGAGGTTGGAGCTGACTGGTACCTCTCCCATCATATCATCTAGGGAACAGAGGTTGGAGCTGACTGGTACCTCTCCCATCACATCCTCTAGGGAACAGAGCTTGGAGCTGACTGGTACCTCTCCCACCACAGCCTCTAGGGAACAGAGCTTGGAGCTGACTGGTACCTCTCCCATCACATCCTCTAGGGAACAGAGCTTGGAGCTGACTGGTACCTCTCACATCACATCCTCTAGGGAACAGAGCTTGGAGCTGACTGGTACCTCTCCCACCACGGCCTCTAGGGAACAGAGCTTGGAGCTGACTGGTACCTCTCCCATCACATCCTCTAGGGAACAGAGGTTGGAGCTGACTGGTACCTCTCCCATCACATCCTCTAGGGAACAGAGGTTGGAGATGACTGGTACCTCTCCCATCACATCCTCTAGGGAACAGAGCTTGGAGCTGACTGGTACCTCTCCCATCACATCCTCTAGGGAACAGAGCTTGGAGCTGACTGGTACCTCTCCCATCACATCCTCTAGGGAACAGAGCTTGGAGCTGACTGGTACCTCTCCCATCACATCCTCTAGGGAACAAAGGTTGGAGCTGACGGGTACCTCTCCCATCACATCCTCTAGGGAACAGAGGTTGGAGCTGATTGGTACCTCTCCCATCACATCCTCTAGGGAACAGAGGTTCAGCTGACTGGTACCTCTCCCACCACGGCCTCCAGGGAACAGAGCTTGGAGCTGACTGGTACCTCTCCCATCACATCCTCTAGGGAACAGAGGTTGGAGCTGACTGGTACCTCTCCCATCACATCCTCTAGGGAACAGAGGTTCAGCTGACTGGTACCTCTCCCATCACATCCTCTAGGGAACAGAGGTTGGAGCTGACTGGTACCTCTCCCATCACATCCTCTAGGGAACAGAGCTTGGAGCTGACTGGTACCTCTCCCATCACATCCTCTAGGGAACAGAGCTTGGAGCTGACTGGTACCTCTCCCATCACATCCTCTAGGGAACAGAGTTTGGAGCTGACTGGTACCTCTCCCATCACATCCTCTAGGGAACAGAGCTTGGAGCTGACTGGTACCTCTCCCACCACGGCCTCTAGGGAACAGAGCTTGGAGCTGACTGGTACCTCTCCCATCACATCCTCTAGGGAACAGAGGTTGGAGCTGACTGGTACCTCTCCCATCATATCATCTAGGGAACAGAGGTTGGAGCTGACTGGTACCTCTCCCATCACATCCTCTAGGGAACAGAGCTTGGAGCTGACTGGTACCTCTCCCATCACATCCTCTAGGGAACAGAGCTTGGAGCTGACTGGTACCTCTCCCATCACATCCTCTAGGGAACAGAGCTTGGAGCTGACTGGTACCTCTCCCATCACAGCCTCTAGGGAACAGAGCTTGGAGCTGACTGGTACCTCTCCCACCACATCCTCTAGGGAACAGAGGATGGAGCTGACTGGTACCTCTCCAACCACGGCCTCTAGGGAACAGAGGTTGGAGCTGACTGGTACCTCTCCAACCACGGCCTCTAGGGAACAGAGCTTGGAGCTGACTGGTACCTCTCCCATCACATCCTCTAGGGAACAGAGGTTGGAGCTGACTGGTACCTCTCCCATCACAGCCTCTAGGGAACAGAGGTTGGAGCTGACTGGTACCTCTCCCACCACAGCCTCTAGGGAACAGAGCTTGGAGCTGACTGGTACCTCCATGGCCACCAGGGAAAAGAGGTTGCAGCTCAGAAGTGTCATGCACTATAACATGTAACAGACCCACCTTCAGCTGTAAACTCTGTTCCCTGGTGGCCATGGAGGTACCAGCCAATCAACTGCAACTCTGTTCCCTGGTGGCCATGGAGGTACCAGCCAATCAACTGCAACTCTGTTCCCTGGTGGCCATGGGGGTACCAGCCAATCAACTGCAACCTCTGTTCCCTGGTGGCCATGGAGGTAGCAGCCAATCAACTGCAACTCTGTTCCCTGGTGGATGTAGAGGTACCAGCCAATCAACTGCAACCTCTGATCCCTGGAAACAACACAATGGAGAGGTTATTTTCACTTTCACGTCACACCTAGGGGAGAGAAGTGAAAAGGCACAGATACTGTATTGTTTTTTCTTCTTTCACACCCCTGAGTGAGAGGTGTCTGAGATAGAGCTACCCAGACAGACTGTAGTAATCTGATGTTAATACAAGGCTCTAGTGATAGACTGTAGTAATCTGATGTTGATCTAAGGCTCTAGTGACAGACTGTAGTAGTCTGATGTTGATCTAAGGCTCTAGTGATAGACTGTAGTAGTCTGATGTTGATCTAAGGCTCTAGTGACAGACTGTAGTAGTCTGATGTTGATCTAAGGCTCTAGTGATAGACTGTTTTTTATTTTTTATTTTACCTTTATTTAACCAGGCAAGTCAGTTAAGAACACATTCTTATTTTCAATGACGGCCTGGGAACAGTGGGTTAACTGCCTGTTCAGGGGCAGAACGACAGATTTGTACCTTGTCAGCTCGGGGGTTTGAACTCACAACCTTCCGGTTACTAGTCCAATGCTCTAACCACTAGGCTACGCTGCCGCCCCGTAGTAGTCTGATGTTGATCTAAGGCTCTAGTGACAGACTGTAGTAGTCTGATACTCTGATGTTGATCTAAGGCTCTAGTGATAGACTGTAGTAGTCTGATTTTAATACAAGGCTCTAGTGACAGATTGTAGTAGTCTGATTTTAATACAAGGCTCTAGTGACAGACTGTAGTAGTCTGATGTTGATCTAAGGCTCTAGTGACAGACTGTAGTAGTCTGATGTTGATCTAAGGATCTAGTGACAGACTGTAGTAGTCTGATGTTGATCTAAGGCTCTAGTGATAGACTGTAGTAGTCTGATGTTAATACAAGGCTCTAGTGATAGACTGTAGTAGTCTGATGTTGATCTAAGGCTCTAGTGACAGACTGTAGTAGTCTGATACTCTGATGTTGATCTAAGGCTCTAGTGACAGACTGTAGTAGTCTGATACTTTGATGTTGATCTAAGGCTCTAGTGATAGACTGTAGTAGTCTGATGTTAATACAAGGCTCTAGTGATAGACTGTAGTAGTCTGATGTTAATACAAGTCTCTAGTGACAGACTGTAGTAGTCTGATGTTAATACAAGGCTCTAGTGACAGACTGTAGTAGTCTGATGTTAATACAAGGCTCTAGTGACAAACTGTAGTAGTCTGATGTTGTTCTAAGGCTCTAGTGACAGTCTGTAGTAGTCTGATGTTAATACAAGGCTCTAGTGACAGACTATAGTAGTCGGATGTTGTTCTAAGGCTCTAGTGACAGACTGTAGTAGTCTGATGTTGATATAAGGCTCTAGTGACAGACTGTAGTAGTCTGATGTTAATGCAAGGCTCTAGTGACAGACTGTAGTAGTCTGATGTTAATACAAGGCTCTAGTGATAGACTGTAGTAGTCTGATGTTAATACAAGGCTCTAGTGATAGACTGTAGTAGTCTGATGTTGATCTAAGGCTCTAGTGACAGACTGTAGTAGTCTGATGTTGATCTAAGGCTCTAGTGATAGACTGTAGTAGTCTGATGTTGATCTAAGGCTCTAGTGATAGACTGTAGTAGTCTGATGTTGATCTAAGGCTCTAGTGATAGACTGTAGTAGTCTGATGTTGATCTAAGGCTCTAGTGACAGACTGTAGTAGTCTGATACTCTGATGTTGATCTAAGGCTCTAGTGACAGACTGTAGTAGTCTGATACTTTGATGTTGTTCTAAGGCTCTAGTGATAGACTATAGTAGTCTGATGTTAATACAAGGCTCTAGTGACAGACTGTAGTAGTCTGATATTGATCTAAGGCTCTAGTGATAGACTGTAGTAGTCTGATGTTAATACAAGGCTCTAGTGACAGACTGTAGTAGTCTGATGTTGATCTAAGGCTCTAGTGATAGACTGTAGTAGTCTGATGTTGATCTAAGGCTCTAGTGACAGACTGTAGTAGTCTGATGTTAATACAAGGCTCTAGTGACAGATTGTAGTAGTCTGATGTTGATCTAAGGCTCTAGTGACAGACTGTAGTAGTCTGATACTTTGATGTTGATCTAAGGCTCTAGTGACAGACCGTAGTAGTCTGATGTTAATACAAGGCTCTAGTGACAGACTGTAGTAGTCTGATACTCTGATGTTGATCTAAGGCTCTAGTGACAGACTGTAGTAGTCTGATGTTGATCTAAGGCTCTAGTGACAGATTGTAGTAGTCTGATGTTGATCCAAGGCTCTAGTGACAGACTGTAGTAGTCTGATGTTAATACAAGGCTCTAGTGACAGACTGTAGTAGTCTGATACTCTGATGTTGATCTAAGGCTCTCGTGATAGACTGTAGTAGTCTGATGTTGATCTAAGGCTCTAGTGACAGACTGTAGTAGTCTGATGTTAATACAAGGCTCTAGTGACAGACTGTAGTAGTCTGATGTTAATACAAGGCTCTAGTGATAGACTGTAGTAGTCTGATGTTGATCTAAGGCTCTAGTGATAGACTGTAGTAGTCTGATGTTAATACAAGGCTCTAGTGACAGACTGTAGTAGTCTGATGTTAATACAAGGCTCTAGTGACAGACTGTAGTAGTCTGATGTTAATACAAGGCTCTAGTGACAGACTGTAGTAGTCTGATGTTGTTCTAAGGCTCTAGTGACAGACTGTAGTAGTCTGATGTTAATACAAGGCTCTAGTGACAGACTGTAGTAGTCTGATGTTAATACAAGGCTCTAGTGACAGACTGTAGTAGTCTGATGTTGTTCTAAGGCTCTAGTGATAGACTGTAGTAGTCTGATGTTAATACAAGGCTCTAGTGACAGACTGTAGTAGTCTGATGTTAATACAAGGCTCTAGTGATAGACTGTAGTAGTCTGATGTTGTTCTAAGGCTCTAGTGATAGACTGTATGTCTAAATGGTCTAATGTTGTTATGGTCTAATGGTCTAATGTTGTTATGGTCTAATGTTGTTATGGTCTAATGTTGTTATGGTCTAATGTTGTTATGGTCTAATGGTCTAATGTTGTTATGGTCTAATGGTCTAATGTTGTTATGGTCTAATGGTCTAATGTTGTTATGGTCTAATGTTGTTATGATCTAATGGTCTAATGTTGTTATGGTCTAATGCTTTTATGATCTAATGGTCTAATGTTGTTATGGTCTAATGGTCTAATGTTGTTATGGTCTAATGGTCTAATGTTGTTATGGTCTAATGTTGTTATGATCTAATGGTCTAATGTTGTTATGGTCTAATGTTGTTATGGTCTAATGTTGTTATGGTCTAATGGTCTAATGTTGTTATGGTCTAATGGTCTAATGTTGTTATGGTCTAATGTTGTTATGATCTAATGTTGTTATGGTCTAATGTTGTTATGGTCTAATGTTGTTATGGTCTAATGTTGTTATGGTCTAATGGTCTAATGTTGTTATGGTCTAATGGTCTAATATTGTTATGGTCTAATGTTGTTATGGTCTAATGTTGTTATGATCTAATGGTCTAATGGTCTAATGTTGTTATGGTCTAATGGTCTAATGTTGTTATGGTCTAATGGTCTAATGTTGTTATGGTCTAATGGTGTTATGGTCTAATGTTGTTATGATCTAATGGTCTAATGTTGTTATGGTCTAATGTTGTTATGGTCTAATGTTGTTATGGTCTAATGTTGTTATGTTCTAATGTTGTTATGTTCTAATGTTGTTATGATCTAATGTTGTTATGGTCTAATGGTCTAATGTTGTTATGGTCTAATGGTCTAATGTTCTAATGTTGTTATGGTCTAATGTTGTTATGGTCTAATGGTCTAATGTTCTAATGGTCTAATGTTCTAATGGTCTAATGTTGTTATGGTCTAATGTTGTTATGGTCTAATGTTGTTATGGTCTAATGTTGTTATGTTCTAATGTTGTTATGTTCTAATGTTGTTATGTTCTAATGTTGTTATGTTCTAATGTTGTTATGTTCTAATGTTGTTATGGTCTAATGGTCTAATGTTGTTATGGTCTAATGTTGTTATGGTCTAATGTTGTTATGATCTAATGGTCTAATGGTCTAATGTTGTTATGGTCTAATGTTGTTATGTTCTAATGTTGTTATGTTCTAATGCTGTTATGTTCTAATGTTGTTATGGTCTAATGGTCTAATGTTGTTATGGTCTAATGGTCTAATGTTGTTATGGTCTAATGTTGTTATGATCTAATGGTCTAATGTTGTTATGGTCTAATGGTCTAATGTTGTTATGGTCTAATGGTCTAATGTTGTTATGGTCTAATGGTCTAATGTTGTTATGGTCTAATGGTCTAATGTTGTTATGGTCTAATTTTGTTATGATCTAATGGTCTAATGTTGTTATGGTCTAATGGTCTAATGTTGTTATGGTCTAATGGTCTAATGGTGTTATGGTCTAATGGTCTAATGTTGTTATGGTCTAATGTTGTTATGGTCTAATGGTCTAATGTTGTTATGGTCTAATGTTGTTATGGTCTAATGTTGTTATGGTCTAATGTTGTAATGGTCTAATGGTCTAATGCTGTTATGATCTAATGGTCTAATGCTGTTATGATCTAATGTTGTTACGATCTAATGTTGTTATGATCTAATTGTCTAATGTTGTTATGGTCTAATGGTCTAATGTTGTTATGGTCTAATGGTCTAATGTTGTTATGATCTAATGGTCTAATGTTGTTATGGTCTAATGTTGTTATGGTCTAATGTTGTTATGGTCTAATGTTGTTATGGTCTAATGGTCTAATGTTGTTATGATCTAATGTTGTTATGATCTAATGTTGTTATGATCTAATGGTCTAATGCTGTTATGGTCTAATGGTCTAATGTTGTTATGGTCTAATGTTGTTATGGTCTAATGGTCTAATGTTGTTATCGTAGAATGTATGCACACGTGACTGTAAGTCGCTTTGGATAAAAGCGTCTGCTAAATGGCATATATTATTATTATTATTATTATTATTATTATTATTATTATTTTATATTACTGTAGTAGTCTGATGTTGATCTAAGGCTCTAGTGACAGACTGTAGTAGTCTGATGTTGTTCTAAGGCTCTAGTGACAGACTGTAGTAGTCTGATGTTGATCTAAGGCTCTAGTGACAGATTGATTACTTTGTCAGGGTTTTAAATAGCTTGTTTTACGTGAATGAGTGTTACTTTCCTCACATTGACTGTTTTAATTAAATGAAAGCTTGTTTAATAATAAAAACAAAGTGAAGCACATAGAGTCTTCCTTCAGTCCTTCAGTAAAATAACAGCGGTCCAGAATGCAACGCAACAAGGCTCTTTCACTCATGGCTAAGGTAAAAGGTAGTTGGGAACTAGAGCCCGGAGGTTACCACACACACACACACACACACACACACACACACACACACACACACACACACACACACACACACACACACACACACACACACACACACACACACACACACACACACACACACACACACACACACACACACACAGACAGAAGATTGAATTATTAAGAGCAGCGAGCCTGTAAAAATCCTCTGGAAACTTGTCATCCACATCGAGCCTACGTGTGTGTGCTGTGGGGCGGAACACCAGGGGCACTTCTGATAAATTCTCAGCAGAGAACCTTTTTTCTCTCAAACGATCCTCCTCCTTATCGCACCCCCAAAGCTCCTCCGGTTCATTTAAAACGGGTTGTTTATCAGTGCCAAAATCAAGACTAATCCGCAAAACCCACCGACCACAGTTGATCTATTCTGTCATAAACAATCTTTTGTGTTTGACTTTTGAGACCTGCTGTATTTCTCGGGAGTTGGGACTCATGAGAAGAGGGTGGCTTTATAAGAGACAGAAGATAAGACGAGCTGAGACACGTGCCAGTCAGGGTGCCAGTCAAGGTGCCAGTCAGGGTGCCAGTCAGGGTGCCAGTCTGGGTGCCAGTCAGGGTGTCAGTCAGGGTGCCAGTCAGGGTGTCAGTCAGGGTGCCAGTCAGGGTGCCAGTCAGGGTGTCAGTCAGGGTGCCAGTCAGGGTGCCAGTCAGGGTGCCAGTCTGGGTGCCAGTCAGGGTGTCAGTCAGGGTGCCAGTCAGGGTGTCAGTCAGGGTGCCAGTCAGGGTGCCAGTCAGGGTGTCAGTCAGGGTGCCAGTCAGGGTGTCAGTCAGGATGTCAGTCAAGGTGCCAGTCAGGGTGCCAGTCAGGGTGCCAGTCTGGGTGCCAGTCAGGGTGTCAGTCAGGGTGCCAGTCAGGGTGTCAGTCAGGGTGCCAGTCAGGGTGCCAATCAGGGTGTCAGTCAGGGTGCCAGTCAGGGTGTCAGCTGACAATACAGTGCCACAAGATTACATTTCTCTAATCCAGATAATATTGAAACACAGCTTTGACAATGTCATCTTTCTACGGAAGCCTGGAAGCATGTTGTATCGTTACCATGGAATCATTGGTGTTCACAAAAATATTGGGGTGTTGAAGTTCATTCATAATTCTATCATTATTGATTATTAGCATTCATTATGTTCTAGAGTGTGATAAAGCTTCATCATAACATTTTACTGTGACCTAAAATACTTGTATTATCTGTTTTCTGAAGTGTACACGTCAAAATGTTCTTTCCAACTCCTTCAAGTGTTAAGGAATGGAGGCTACAACCTGGCTGTTAGGATCCATCCCAAATTCAGAACATCCTATTCCCCATGTAGTGCACTACTTTAGACGAGGGCCCTATTCCCATTGTAGTGCACTACTTTAGACAAGGGCCCTATACCCTATGTAGTGCACTACTGTGGACCACGGCCCATAGTGCCAAATGTAGTGCGCTAAAAAGGGAATAGGATGTCATTTGAACGTAACCTTAGACCACTGTCATGATGTTGTTCTGGGGTTAGGTTTATGACAGTCATAAATACCTCTTCCCCCCTTTTTCCTCTCTCTACCCTACTGATGTTACATTTGCAAACACCTTGGTTAACATAGAGATTCTGGGAACATCAGAAGGTGGGGGAAATGAACTATATTATGGTAATCCGACCAATTGAACATATGCAGTGGTACTTAATGAATATGATGTCAGTTCGGTTGTCATCTGAGACATTCTCATCAATGATAAGATGACATAAACTCTACAGTGGAAAGTCTACACATCAGAGTTATCGGATTCACATGGAATTGTTGTTCAATTTAAATGTTTGAATATGAAATTATTTGTGATGGGGTGAAATGTGATTTTAGCTTCTAAAATGTGAGATGTGGGTTTTAATAAGATAGGGCTCTGCTCAATCAGTGGGCCGCCCTGTGAAGGGACATGGGCTATAAAACTTTTCAGACACGCCCTCCTCTCCGTTCCTATATAAGCCCTTGACGACAACATAACTTCCTGTTCCAGGGATGTAGGACGACGGTCCTATGTCAGAATGGTTCAGATAATAACTACAGAACGAAGCCAACATCAGCGTGAGCTTTGGTTGCGAATGGTATGAACTTTGAACTCTTATTCACTACAGAAGTGATACCTCTTAGCCGTTGAGTTAGCAACCGCAGCTGCAAACGCCGGTAAGGAAAGAATAAACAGAGTATCCCGTCTACCACACAACGACGTTACCACAACGTATCCAATTGAACACCAGAGACATTCTTCAAAGGACTCGGTTAGGCAACACGGCTTTCCATCTACCACCAACCTACAGAGGCGCAGCTCAGACTAAATATTTATTGCATTTTCCTTTTCCAAATGGGTGGTAATTTAGAATGCATAAGATACTGTATTTACAATAGCACAGCTTCTTCCCTTTGTTCCTCAGTCTTCCTGCTCCTTCACTAAACACAGCCCCTATTATTTTGTGTAACAAGCTGTCATATCTGTTCCGCCCGCTAAGGACGTTTTCCTTCATGACGTAATTTGTAATCAAGTTATGATTAATTGTGTGTATGTGTAATTCTGTGTGATTAGTTAGGTATTTAGTAAATAAATAACTAAACCCAATTTTGTATTGCTGATTCAAATTGTTAGCCAGGGTTCGTGCAGATAACTAAGAATTTACAACTTTCAGATGAGACTGAATTAAGGTGACGATTGACTGCTATTGATATAAAATATTATATACTATACTATAATATACTATAAAATATTACTAGGTCTTAAAAAATGTATTCGGAAGATAACAGCTCTATAAATATTATTTAGTGGTGCCCGACTCTCTAGTTAATTACATTTACATGATTAGCTCAATCAGGTGATATTAATTACGGAGAAATTATTTCATAGAATAGCATGTCATATCACTTAATCCGGCATAGCCAAAGACACGACATCACTAACCCGCAGGTAGAAACACAGAGGTGTGCAGCCTGGCCCTGGGGGTAGTTGGCAGGCTTCCCAGAGAGGTGCAGCCTCGCCCTGGGGGTAGTTGGCAGGATTCCCAGAGAGGTGCAGCCTGGCCCTGGGGGTAGTTGGCAGGCTTCCCAGAGAGGTGCAGCCCCGCCCTGGGGGTAGTTGGTGGGCTTCCCAGAGAGGTGCAGCCTGGCCCTGGGGGTAGTTGGCAGGCTTCCCAGAGAGGTGCAGCCCGGCCCTGGGGGTAGTTGGTGGGCTTCCCAGAGAGGTGCAGACTGGCCCTGGGGTTAGTTGGTGGGCTTCCCAGAGAGGTGCAGCCTGGCCCTGGGGGTAGTTGGTGGGCTTCCCAGAGAGGTGCAACCTGGCCCTGGGGTTAGTTGGTGGGCTTCCCAGAGAGGTGCAGCCTGGCCCTGGGGTTAGTTGGTGGGCTTTCCAGAGAGGTGCAGCCTGGCCCTGGGGTTAGTTGGTGGGCTTCCCAGAGAGGTGCAGCCTTGCCCTGGGTCATGGTCGAGGCCCTACCTTCAGCCTCCTCCCCCTCCCAGAATTGTCGACACGTCTGCTGAGATGTAACTCAGGGCTGAAGCTGCTCGAACACGTGACAGCTGCAGGACTGGCCCTGGAGCACAGTGAGACAGATCACAACTAAACTAAACCATAGTCCCCAAACAACATGTTCTGGCACAGTCAACTGTGTTTCTCTGTGAATTAGCTGGTTTATCTTATCTTTCTGGTCAGCTTGATATCTCCCAGGCAGCCGTATAGGCTCAGGGGAACATTCAGGGTGTGTGTGTGTGGGGGGGGGGGGGTATTTCAACTCTTTTCACACTGAGTTTGTGGTCTGATCTCTGTTGGGTGTGTTTAAGATACTGTGTTTCCAGGGACAATGAGCAGCCAACGACACCGTTGGGGGACTTGTATGACAAATGCTGTTTGGAAGGACGATAAAATCCTTCACAACCAAGTTGTGTTGTCTGGCCGTCAGATAGACAACGCTCCAGATTTGACCAGGACCATGGAATAAGAAGGAGGAAGAAAGGGTCCGTGTGTATGAGTGGCTGGGCACCTGGGAGAGCCAGGCTCGGCGAAGAAGAGAAGGTCCCTTTACTTATCATGGAGGAAACTTTAGTTGCTTAGTGTCACTTGCATGATTGGTTAACCAATCATCCTGGAGGAGAAGTCAACACAAGGAAAATGAAAAGAGCCACTGATTCATTCTGACTGTAGAAGACACATTAAATTATTCATTCTGACTATACTAGACATATTAACTGATTCATTCTGACTGTACTAGACACATTCACTGATTCATTCTGACTATACTAGACATATTAACTGATTCATTCTGACTGTCCTAGACATATTAACTGATTCATTCTGACTATACTAGACATATTAACTGATTCATTCTGACAATACTAGACACATTCACACCAACTGATTCATTCTGACTGTACTAGACATATTAACTGATTCATTCTGACTATACTAGACATATTAAGTGATTCATTCTGACTGTACTAGACACATTCACACCAACTGATTCATTCTGACTATACTAGACATATTAACTGATTCATTCTGACTATACTATACATATTAACTGATTCATTCTGACTATACTAGACATATTAACTGATTCATTCTGACTATACTAGACATATTAACTGATTCATTCTGACTGTACTAGACACATTCACACCAACTGATTCATTCTGACAATACTAGACATATTAACTGATTCATTCTGACTATACTATACATATTAACTGATTCATTCTGACAATACTAGACACATTCACACCAACTGATTCATTCTGACAATACTAGACATATTAACTGATTCATTCTGACTGTACTAGACACATTCACACCAACTGATTCATTCTGACTATACTAGACATATTAACTGATTCATTCTGACTATACTATACATATTAACTGATTCATTCTGACTGTCCTAGACACATTAAGTGATTCATTCGGACTGTACTAGACATGGCATATGAGGAAATAGCCTGCCTACTGCTATAATAAACTAGAGTCAGAATAAGGTCTATTCGATATTCATTGCAACAACCCTTTTTGTTCGAGAAAATTCCTAGAAATTATGCCCCATCAGATTTGTACTGTAAAACCCCCCAAAAAATATATACAGAACCAGTCAAACCCCCCAAAAATATATACAGTACTAGTCAAACCCCCCCCAAAAATATATACAGAACCAGTCAACCCCCCAAAAATATATACAGAACCAGTTAAACCCCCAAAAAATATATACAGTACCAGTCAAACCCCCCAAAATATATACAGTACCAGTCAAACCCCCAAAAAATATATACAGAACCAGTCAAACCCCCCAAAAAGTATATACAGAACCAGTCAAACGTTTGGACACAACAACTCATTCATGGTTTTTTCTTTATTTGTAATATTTTCTACATTGTAGAATAATAGTGAAGATATCATCACTATAAAATAACACATATGGACTCTTGTAGTAACCAAAAAAGTGTTAAACAAATCAAAATATATTATATATTTGTCACGTTCTGACAGTAGTTCCTTTGTTTTGTCTTTTGCTTTAGTATGGTCAGGGCGTGAGTTGGGTGGGTTGTCTATGTTCGTTTTTCTATGATTTTCTATTTCTGTGTTTGGCCTGGTATGGTTCTCAATCAGAGGCAGCTGTCAATCGTTGTCCCTGATTGAGAATCATATTTAGGTAGCCTGTTTTCCATTGTGTTTTGTGGGTGGTTGTTTTTCAGTCTTTGTGTGTTTGCACCAGACAGAACTGTTTCGGTTGGTGCTTTGTTTCTTTGTTATTCGGAGTTCAGTTTTGATTATTATTAAACATCATCCTTTGCCTTGATGACAGCGTTACACACTCTTGACATTCTCTCAACCAGCTTCATAAGGTAGTCACCTGGAATGCATTTCAATTAACAGGTGTGCCTTATTAAAACTGAATTTGTGGAATTTATTTCCTTCTTAATGCATTTCAATTAACAGGTGTGCCTTATTAAAACTGAATTTGTGGAATTGATTTCCTTCTTAATGCATTTCAGCCAATCAGTTGTGTCGTGACAAGGTAAACAGAAGATAACCTTATTTGGTAAATGACCAAGTACATATTATGAAAAATACACTGTAGCACCCGGACCAGAATGCTTCACTTCTTAAAGGCTAGTTGAAGCTCTGAAATCAATATCAATGTAATCAAATCAAGAGTCGGCTTTCTATTCCGCAACAAAGCCTCCTTCACTCACGCTGCCAAGCTTACCCTAGTTAAACTGACTATCCTACCGATCCTCGACTTCGGCGATGTCATCTACAAAATGGCTTCCAACACTCTACTCAGCAAACTGGATGCAGTCTATCACAGTGCCATCCGTTTTGTCACTAAAGCACCTTATACCACCCACCACTGCGACTTGTATGCTCTAGTCGGCTGGCCCTCACTACATATTCGTCGCCAGACCCACTGGCTCCAGGTCATCTACAAGTCCATGCTAGGTAAAGCTCCGCCTTATCTCAGTTCACTGGTCATGATGGCAACACCCATCCGTAGCACGCGCTCCAGCAGGTGTATCTCACTGATCATCCCTAAAGCCAACACATCATTTGGCCGCCTTTCGTTCCAGTACTCTGCTGCCTGTGACTGGAACGAATTGCAAAAATCGCTGAAGTTGGAGACTTTTATCTCCCTCACCAACTTCAAACATCAGCTATCCGAGCAGCTAACCGATCGCTGCAGCTGTACATAGTCTATAGGAAAATAGCCCACCCATTTTCACCTACCTCATTCCCATACTGTTTTTTATACTGTTTTTATTTATTTATTTTTCTGCTCTTTGCACACCAATATCTCTACCTGTACATGACCTGATCATTTATCACTCCAGTGTTAATCTGCAAAACTGTATTATTTGCCTACCTCCTCATGCCTTTTGCACACATTGTATATAGACTGCCCATTTTTTTTCTACTGTGTTATTGACTTGTTAATTGTTTATTCCATGTGTAACTCTGTGTTGTCTGTTCACACTGCTATGCTTTTATCTTGGCCAGGTCGCAGTTGCAAATGAGAACTTGTTCTCAACTAGCCTACCTGGTTAAATAAAGGTGA
Source organism: Oncorhynchus gorbuscha (assembly GCF_021184085.1). Taxonomy (NCBI): domain Eukaryota; kingdom Metazoa; phylum Chordata; class Actinopteri; order Salmoniformes; family Salmonidae; genus Oncorhynchus; species Oncorhynchus gorbuscha. The sequence goes on along the minus strand of NC_060179.1, from coordinate 7,739,120 downwards.
AATAAAAAAATAAAATAAATAAAATAAAAATGTATGGCCGGATCGGCGTGATTGCGCATGTGCCAACAACACAAACTTACCTGCTGTGGCAGCATCTATCAACACACACACACACACACACACACACACACACACACACACACACACACACACACACACACACACACACACACACACACACACACACACACACACACACACACACACACACACACACACACACACACACACACACACACACACACACACACACACACACACAAAAGCTCCATATGCAGCACAGATTGCAAGAAAAGCATATCATGTCTGCAGTATTTAAGAATAGAACTACGGTGGGTGGGTGAAGAATTGAGTGAGGAGAGTGCCTGTGTGGTTAGGGTAACGGCATGCTCTTCCAGACCACACTAGCGCCACCAAGAGGCCAGTCACGTGTACTGCAGCTGTAACTAGTTCCCAGATAATAATAGCAGCCCAACAGCATGGAGGGAAATGTTAAACCCATAACACTTAGTCTTATTATTATTCCCGACCTCTAAAATGTCATTTCCAAGGCAAATGTTTCCCTTTTGATCATTTGAAGGGAGTCATGTTGGATCAGGTTCAGAAAACCACTGGGGACGTGTTCTAAGTTAATATGCCATTACATATAGTTCACCTAATACCTTTGTTTTTGCACTATTGGTGAGAGCCTGTAATGAGGCCCTCTGTAATGAGGCCCTCTGTAATGAGGCCCTCGTTTTAACATTTTAAAAGATGTGTTTTTCTCTAATGTCAAAGAAAGAAATCTAACTGTGGAATAAATAAATCACAGATACACATGAGGAATAATATATCTATATGCATAAATACATATCCCAGTATGAGATATTTCCTCATTAATAAACCAACACAAAAGGAAATATCACTTTGCAGGGTGTACTCACCTGAACGTAAAACTTTGGCACGCTCAGTAGGGCCATGTGTTATGTTTGTCAGGATGCTGTTGGAAGGAACTGGGTATAAATATTTCAGGCTGGGATTTGTTTCAAAAACCTTCAGGGAAGGGAAAAATAAACGAAAGAGATTATTCGGTACATACAAATGTCGGGCGCTACCTAAGAACGTTCCACCGACCCACAAAAAAAATAATAGCAGAGTCAAAATAAGTCTAAATAATATTGCTGCAAAGTAAAAATATTACCACAACACGCAACGATTTCAAAGATTTTACTGAGTTACAGTTCATATAAGGAAATCAGTCCATTTAAATACATTCATCAGGCCCTAATCTACGGATTTCACATGACTGGGAATACAGATAAGCATCTGTTGGTCATAGATGTAGGGCCGTGGGTCAGAAAAACCAGTCGCTATCTGGTGTGACCACCATTTGCCTTATACAGCGGGACACATCTCCTTCACATAGAGTCGACCAGGCTGTTGATTGTGGCTTGTGGAACGTTGTCCTGCTCTTCAATGGATGTGTTGCTGGATATTGGAGGGATGTGGAACCCTCTGTACACTGCGATCCAGAGTTTCCCAAACGTCCTCAATAGGTGACATTTCTTGTGAGTATGCAGGCCATAGAATAATTGGGACATTTTCAGATTCCAGGAATTGTGTACAGACGCTTGCGACATGGGGCCGTGCATTATCATGCTGAAACATGAGGTGATGGCGGCAGATGAATGACAAGACATTGGGCCTCAGGATTTTGTCATTGTATCTCTTCTGCATTCAAATTGCCATCGATAAAATGCAATTGTGTAAGATAGTCCGTAGCTTATGTATGCCCATACCAAAACCCCACCACCACATTGGGGCACTAGTCTATTCACAACCTTGACATCAGCAAACCACTCGTCCACATGATGCCATCTGCCCAGTACAGTTGAAACCAGGATTCAACCGTGAAGAGTCTTGCTGTAGGATTACTAGGGCCTTTAGTCTTGCTGTAGGATTACTGGGGGCATTTAGTCTTGCTGTAGGATTACTAGGGCCTTTAGTCTTGCTGTAGGATTACTAGGGGCATTTAGTCTTGCTGTAGTATTACTAGGGCCTTTAGTCTTGTTGTAGGATTACTAGGGGCATTTAGTCTTGCTGTAGGATTACTAGGGCCTTTAGTCTTGCTGTAGGATTACTAGGGCCTTTAGTCTTGCTGTAGGATTACTAGGGCCTTTAGTCTTGCTGTAGGATTACTAGGGCCTTTAGTCTTGCTATAGGATTACCAGGGCCTTTAGTCTTGCTGTAGGATTACTAGGGCCTTTAGTCTTGCTGTAGGATTACTAGGGCCTTTAGTCTTGCTGTAGGATTACTAGGGCCTTTAGTCTTGCTGTAGGATTGTAGGGCCTTTAGTCTTGCTGTAGGATTGTAGGGGCCTTTAGTTTCAACTGTTCTGCCTGCGGCTATGGAACACTGACCTGTTCACTGAACATGCTACCTGTCCCTGGCCTGCTGTTTTCAACTTTCTAGAGACAGCAGGAACGGTAGAGATACTCTCAAAGATCGGCTATGAAAAGCCAACTGACATTTACCCTGAGGTGCTGACTTGTTGCACCCTCAACTACTACTATGATTATTATTATTTGACCATGATGGTCATTTATGAACATTTGAACATATTGGCCATGTTCTGTTATAATCTCCACCCGGTACAGCCAGAAGAGGACTGGCCACCCCTCATAGCCTGGTTCCTCTCTAGGTTTCTTTCTAGGTTTTGGCCTTTCTAGGGAGTTTTTCCAAGCCACCGTGCTTCTACAACTGCATTGTTTGCTGTTTGGGCTTTTAGGCTGGGTTTCTGTACAGTACTTTGAGATATCAGCTGATGTATGAAGGGCTTTATAAAAACATTTTAATTCATTTGATTTAGTCTTGTTATAGGATTACTGGGGGCATTTAGTCTTGCTGTAGGATTACTGGGGGCATGTAGTCTTGCTGTAGGATTACTGGGGCATTTAGTCTTGTTGTAGGATTACTGGGGGCATTTAGTCTTGTTGTAGGATTACTGGGGGCATTTAGTCGTGTTGTAGGATTACTGGGGCATTTAGTCTTGCTGTAGGATTACTGGGGCATTTAGTCTTGTTGTAGGATTATTGGGGGGATTTAGTCTTGTTGTAGGATTACTGGGGGCATTTAGTCTTGTTGTAGGATTACTGGGGCATTTAGTCTTGCTGTAGGATTACTGGGGCATTTAGTCTTGCTGTAGGGTGACTGGGGGCATTCAGTCTTGCTGTAGGACTACTGGGTGAATTTAGTTTTGCTGTAGGATTACTGGGGCTATGTAGTCTTGCTGTATGATTACTGGGGCATTTAGTCTTGTTGTAGGATTACTGGGGGGATTTAGTCTTGTTGTAGGATTACTGGGGGCATTTAGTCTTGTTGTAGGATTACTGGGGCATTTAGTCTTGTTGTAGGATTACTGGGGGGATTTAGTCTTGTTGTAGGATTACTGGGGGCATTTAGTCTTGCTGTAGGATGACTGGGGGCATTCAGTCTTGCTGTAGGATTACTGGGTGAATTTAGATTTGCTGTAGGATTACTGGGGCATTTAGTCTTGCTGTAGGATTACTGGGGGCATTTAGTCTTGCTGTAGGATTACTGGGGGCATGTAGTCTTGCTGTAGGATTACTGGGGCATTTAGTCTTGTTGTAGGATTACTGGGGGCATTTAGTCTTGTTGTAGGATTACTGGGGGCATTTAGTCGTGTTGTAGGATTACTGGGGCATTTAGTCTTGCTGTAGGATTACTGGGGCATTTAGTCTTGTTGTAGGATTATTGGGGGGATTTAGTCTTGTTGTAGGATTACTGGGGGCATTTAGTCTTGTTGTAGGATTACTGGGGCATTTAGTCTTGCTGTAGGATTACTGGGGCATTTAGTCTTGCTGTAGGATGACTGGGGGCATTCAGTCTTGCTATATGACTACTGGGTGAATTTAGTCTTGCTGTATGATTACTGGGGCATTTAGTCTTGTTGTAGGATTATTGGGGGGATTTAGTCTTGTTGTAGGATTACTGGGGCATTTAGTCTTGTTGTAGGATTACTGGGGGCATTTAGTCTTGTTGTAGGATTACTGGGGCATTTAGTCTTGTTGTAGGATTACTGGGGGATTTAGTCTTGTTGTAGGATTACTGGGGCATTTAGTCTTGCTGTAGGATGACTGGGGCATTCAGTCTTGCTGTAGGATTACTGGGTGAATTTAGATTTGCTGTAGGATTACTGGGGCATTTAGTCTTGCTGTAGGATTACTGGGGGCATTTAGTCTTGCTGTAGGATTACTGGGGGCATTCAGTCTTGCTGTAGGATTACTGGGTGAATTTAGTTTTGCTGTAGGATTACTGGGGGCATTTAGTCTTGCTGTTGCCTTACTGGGGCTTCAAAGCCACATAATTGTCAACAATTAGTGTACACATGTATTTCATCCAACAACAATAATGCACATTCCCTCTTTTGAAACAATTGACAGACAAATCAACTTATATTGTTGTAACATTAGTGTGTGATGGGTAGGATAGGGGACTTCTCTTAGTGACATGACAACTCAGCCCTGAGTGTCTTCATCGAAGGCCACCTGGTGCCACCAACGGCCTATCCCTCTTAATGTCGCTGCCCAGCACCAAGCCACATACCTGAGACCTGTCACTACCGGATGCGCTCAGTCGCAGACCTGAGACCTGGGGTTATAATTGGACACCATGCTAGTGACAGCTCCTCTTTGGAGCTCCAGCTGAGTCTCAGGCTGAATTCCAATTCCCCTTCCATTTGCACAATTATCGCAGGTGTAGGGGCTAATTAGACCCTCGGATATCCACTTTGACCGAGCCAGCAAGGCTGCAGGCTTCATAGTGAAGTGATGTCCCGACACGGCACTGCGATACGTTTGCGCAATTTCATACAAACGAATGGAGAGGCATAATTATATGTCACATGCATTTGTTTATGTGTGTTTTCGAGACTTGACACACATAACAGATTAGAAAGTTCACAAATTAAATGTTTAACTGTTACTGAGGTGTACATCTTGTAAAACAACAGTGTTATTTGTTATTTAGAATGTCATGCTTGTTTTATTATTTAAAGGTGGAACGTGAATTGCATTATTCAAGTCAGGAGTGTGTCCCGAAGTTGATGGGTTTACTGATCCTACTCTCTGGAAGTCCCCCTCCTAGTTATCACCACTCTGGAAGTCCCCCTCCTATTTAACACCACTCTAGAAGTCCCCCTCCTAGTTATCACCACTCTATTGAAGTCCCCCTCCTAGTTATCACCACTCTATGGAAGTCCCCCTCCTAGTTATCACCACACTCTGGAAGTCCCCCTCCTAGTTATCACCACTCTGGAAGTCCCCCTCCTAGTTATCACCACTCTGGAAGTCCCCTCCTAGTTATCACCACTCTGGAATTCCCCCTCCTAGTTATCACCACTCTGGAAGTCCCCCTCCTAGTTATCACCACTCTGGAAGTCCCCCTCCTAGTTATCACCACTCTGGAAGTACCCCTCCTATTTAACACCACTCTAGAAGTCCCCCTCCTAGTTATAACCACTCTATGGAAGTCCCCCTCCTAGTTATCACCACACTCTAGAAGTCCCCCTCCTAGTTATCACCACTCTGGAAGTCCCCCTCCTAGTTATCACCACACTCTGGAAGTCCCCCTCCTAGTTATCACCACTCTAGAAGTCCCCCTCCTAGTTATCACCACTCTATGGAAGTCCCCCTCCTAGTTATCACTACACTCTGGAAGTCCCCCTCCTAGTTATCACCACTCTGGAAGTCCCCCTCCTAGTTATCACCACTCTGGAAGTCCCCCTCCTAGTTATCACCACTCTGGAAGTCCCCCTCCTATTTAACACCACTCTAGAAGTCCCCCTCCTAGTTATCACCACACTCTGGAAGTCCCCCTCCTAGTTATCACCACTCTGGAAGTCCCCCTCCTAGTTATCACCACTCTGGAAGTCCCCCTCCTAGTTATCACCACTCTGGAAGTCCCTCTCCTAGTTATCTCCTCTCTCTAGAAGTCCCCCTCCTCGTTATCACCACTCTATGGAAGTGCCCCTCCTAGTTATCTCCTCTCTCTAGAAGTCCCCTCCTAGTTATCACCACTCTATGGAAGTCCCCCTCCTAGTTATCTCCTCTCTCTAGAAGTCCCCCTCCTAGTTATCACCACTCTATGGAAGTCCCCCTCCTAGTTATCTCCTCTCTCTAGAAGTCCCCCTCCTAGTTATCACCACTCTATGGAAGTCCCCCTCCTAGTTATCTCCTCTCTCTAGAAGTCCCCCTCCTAGTTATCACCACTCTATGGAAGTCCCCCTCCTAGTTATCTCCTCTCTCTAGAAGTCCCCCTCCTAGTTATCACCACTCTATGGAAGTCCCCCTCCTAGTTATCTCCTCTCTCTAGAAGTCCCCCTCCTAGTTATCTCCTCTCTCTAGAAGTCCCCCTCCTAGTTATCTCCTCTCTCTAGAAGTCCCCTCCTAGTTATCACCACTCTATGGAAGTCCCCCTCCTAGTTATCTCCTCTCTCTAGAAGTCCCCTCCTAGTTATCACCACTCTATGGAAGTCCCCCTCCTAGTTATCTCCTCTCTCTAGAAGTCCCCCTCCTAGTTATCACCACTCTATGGAAGTCCCCCTCCTAGTTATCTCCTCTCTCTAGAAGTCCCCCTCCTAGTTATCACCACTCTATGGAAGTCCCCCTCCTAGTTATTACCACTCTGGAAGTCCCCCTCCTAGTTATCACCACTCTGGAAGTCCCCTCCTAGTTATCTCCTCTCTCTAGAAGTCCCCCTCCTCGTTATCACCACTCTATGGAAGTCCCCCTCCTAGTTATCTCCTCTCTCTAGAAGTCCCCCTCCTAGTTATCACCACTCTATGGAAGTCCCCCTCCTACTTATCTCCTCTCTCTAGAAGTCCCCCTCCTAGTTATCACCACTCTATGGAAGTCCCCCTCCTAGTTATCTCCTCTCTCTGGAAGATTTTGCAGTGGTTCCGATGCGTCTTTTTGTTGTTGTTGCGCAAGCTGCTTTCAAACACACCGTACTTACAAATATAGTTATGATTTTGTACATACATTTTTGCAGGACCGGTAGCAACCCGCTAAACTACCGAACATTCAGAGTCATGAGGTTCAATCCTATTGAAAGCACACTGTTTTGGAAAATTTTGGAAAATTGTTCTTTCTGCACTTGTTGTTCAAATAATTTGTTTTATTAAGTATAGTATATGCTTCTGTTTTAAGCATCCTAAATAATGCCATAGATTCCGTTTAAAAAAAAACTATTTAAGCATGATGTTAAATGCCCAACCTGGTATTCAACTTGAATTTAGGCTACTAAAGCCAACAATTTACTGCTATGCCACAGTGTTATAATGGAAACAATGCAGAAAAAATATATATGAACACGCTGTTATTTATTGCTGACCAGCAGATGTCACTAATGTGCATTATGACCAGATAATGAATCAAATCAAATCAAATGTTATTTGTCACATACACATGGTTAGCAGATGTTAATGCGAGTGTAGCGAAATGCTTGTGCTTCTAGTTCCGACAATGCAGTAATAACCAACATGTCATCGAGCTAACAATTCCAAAACTACTACCTTATAGACACAAGTGTAAAGGGATAAAGAATATGTACATAAAGATATATGAATGAGTGATGGTACAGAACGGCATAGGCATGATGCAGTAGATGGTATCGAGTACAGTATATACATATGAGATGAGTATGTAAACAAAGTGGCATAGTTTAAACAAAGTGGCTAGTGATACATGTATTACATAAAGATGCAGTAGATGATATAGAGTACAGTATATACATGCGATAAATAATGTAGGGTATGTAAACATTATATTAAGTAGCATTGTTTAAAGTGGCTAGTGATATATTTAACATCAATTCCCATCAATTCCCATTATTAAAGTGGCTGGAGTTGAGTCAGTGTGTTGGCAGCAGCCACTCAATGTTAGTGGTTGCTGTTTAACAGTCTGATGGCCTTGAGATAGAAGCTGTTTTTCAGTCTCTCGGTCCCTGCTTTGATGCACCTGTACTGACCTCGCCTTCTGGATGATAGCGGGGTGAACAGGCAGTGGCTCGGGTGGTTGATGTCCTTGATGATCTTTATGGCCTTCCTGTGACAACGGGTGGTGTAGGTGTCCTGGAGGGCAGGTAGTGTGCCCCCGGTGATGCGTTGTGCAGACCTCACTACCCTCTGGAGAGCCTTACGCTTGTGGGCGGAGCAGTTGCCGTACTCCAAGTAGCATGCATATCAGACCTCTCATTGGGTAGAATAGTCCCACCTGATCTTGCCTACACCTGCCTGTCTTCCATCTTTTTAACATTTCCATTGTTATAGTGGTCATTTGACTATCTTGTCAATATAACAGACAATCTTTGCTAGAGTGGATAGCTTCCATTTCACCAGTAGAGGTCAACATTATCAAGACAATAACCAGGTCCCTAATGTTTATGAACAAATTAAATGAAAGTGATTATAGGTTGAAATCTGACCAAGCAAATTGCAGGACTTTAGTCTCTCATTTATTCCAGGCCAAACTGTCTCTCTGTGTCCTGTGTCAGACTTGAGCGTTCGTCTAGGATAGAGATAATTTAGAAAATATCCCTCAAATAGTTCATATTTGTGATGACATTGAAGCTAAAGTTAAAGTTAAAATGTATGAAAAAGTAATAGGAAATAACAGCTTTTACAACAAGAAAACAACATCACCACCAAAGCTCTTCACTTCAGGATGAAGAGAGAGAGAGAGAGAGAGAGAGAGAGAGAGAGAGAGAGAGAGAGAGAGAGAGAGAGAGAGAGAGAGAGAGAGAGAGAGAGAGAGAATAACGGAAAATGTATGTAAAAAATGTATCACTAGCCACTATAAACAATGCCACTTCATATAATGTTTACATACCCTACATTACTCATTTCATATGTATATGTATATACTGTACTCTATCATCTACTGCGTCTTTCCATCTTTATGTAATACATGTATCACTAGCCACTTTAAAACAATGCCAATTTTACACATGAGATGAGTAAAATGGCTATTCTTGAACATGAGGTGAGACATTCTTACTAATTTGTAAAAAAATAAAATAAAAGCCAGTTTGTTATTTTAAATTATTTATGTTTTTAGAGGGAGAGAAACCAAAAGCCCACTGTGCCTATTGTTCTGAAAATCATTAGTCCACATGTCAAGTGAAATTCCCCCATTGTATTTACCCAAGTTCTCTCTTAACTCCAGGACCACCAACCATTTTTGTTGTTGTTGACTGATGCAGGACTCTATTGCCAGAGAAGAGTGACTCTGAAAACGCCTCCATTAATTGCCACAGTTTAGACTACTGATAGATCAGCATTCTAACTCCCCCTTGTGGTGGAATGGTGGAATGACAGAATGCCACCATCTACTAAAAATGGTCGTGGCATAAAGCTCGTAACGTTTAACGGAAGAACCACTGTATATGGATACTGTGTAATTATATTGCAACCAAGGTTTTTAAAATGAGCAATCCCTTGGTGGATTATCTGTGCACTCCGAAGTTGGTTGTTATAACTACCTCTATGTTGCAGGGACTAGTTCAACCAGAGTAGGGATATCATCCTGCAACTGCATTTCCATTGGTGTGCAGCTGCTTCTATGACCTTTGACCCCTCAGCCCATAAGGTGTAACATGTAGAGGTTAAAGGTCAGAGCTTCTACTGCAGGTTGGTTGGTTCACTACTTCCAGTGTTGGGCGGCTGCCTGTTACTGCGTTGCCCAGACCTGCTCTGCCACGTCTGGGCTTTCATCTCCTTCAGCCCCAGGGCTCACGTTCACCTTTCATTTAGTTATTGAGTGTTCTGCCAAAAAAAGCACAAGGGCAGAAATAATGGAGAAAATGATTATTTACAAAAACAAGACAAGCTTTGTTCCTGCAGGTGTATGGGTTAGATAAGACCCAAGTTCCAGCCTGTCTTTTTCACTTGACTAGCAGGTGATGAGATCTCCACCGTTTCTAAGCGACATTAATGAATGTCGTCTTGACATGTAGACAGTGTTAGAATAGCCCGTGTGAATATAATATATTTTGTGACATCTATGACATGTGTGTCACAGTGTAGATATGCCCCAGTCTTCTTTGTTTTTAATTGCCGTCAAATGCCCTCTTCTGCTAATGCGGTGAACAGTGTGTCACTTGCCTTCCGTTTGGAGCCACAGTTCCGCCTGGTGTAGCCAGTTTTTCTGCCAGCCAGATAATGGCTGGTTGCACCTCTTACTACGAACCCCCTGATCTGTAATCAGCCATTAGTACCAGAGAGAAGCTTCTGATCAGAGCTGCCAGTTCTAGATAATAGAAGAGGAGTACGTGAACCCTAAATGATATGTTCTCCTCTGTCACAAACTGACCCTTCAAAACTACTGTAGGTAACCTGTAAATACAGCATCACTCTGAAATCGTTTCAACTGCCTGCCTACTGTAGTACTTCCATGCATGGTCCTCTCCCATTTACTCAGTAGTTCCCTCCTATGGTGAGTCTCCTGGTAACTCGCTCTCAGTCCAATACAATGGAGGTAGATTCATCAGAGGGGAAAGGGGGGGATACCTAGTCAGTTGTACAATGGAATGCCTTCAACTGAAATGTGTCTTCCGCATTTAACCCAACCCCTTTGAATCAGGGAGGTGCAGGGGGCTGCCTTAATCGACAACCACGTCATCGGCAGGGCGCCTGGGGAGCAGGGGGTTAACTGTCTTGCTCAGAGGCAGAACGACATATTTTTACTTTGTCAGCTCGGGGATTTGATCCATCAACCTTTCGGTTACTGGCCTAACGAGGGTTGTGACTGATTGTGATTTTAACACTCAGCCTTCTTGTCTTACATTCCAGGTGAAGACAGCTCCAGACTCTGTTCTTTACGTTCAGCTGGCAGGAGACAGATGGTAGGGTAATTTACTTTAGACTGGCAGGAGACAGATGGTAGGGTAATTTACTTTAGACTGGCAGGAGACAGATGGTAGGGTAATTTAAGTTCAGCTGGCAGGAGACAGATGGTAGGGTAATTTACTTTAGACTGGCAGGAGACAGATGGTAGGGTAATTTAAGTTCAGCTGGCAGGAGACAGATGGTAGGGTAATTTACTTTAGACTGGCAGGAGACAGATGGTAGGGTAATTTACGTTCAGCTGGCAGGAGAGAGATGGTAGGGTAATTTACGTTCAGCTGGCAGGAGAGAGATGGTAGGGCAATTTACTTTAGACTGGCAGGAGAAGGATGGTAAGGGCCTCTGGAGACCCGTGTGTGGAATCGTTTAGTGAGTTGAATGGTCATATTTTTAATGATGCCATCACATTCTCATGGCATGGTGAGATATTTGATATGCTTACACAACGTTGCAGGGTCACGGTTCTCCTGACACCCGGGTATTTTTCTCTGTGTGAGCTTGTTGAGTTCCCTGGTGTAGCATAGATACCTAATATCTGCACAGAGGATGGAGGAGGAGAAGGAGTCAAAAAGGGAGACCATTCAGGGTCCAGTCTGTGTATATTCTTACAGGGAAGGTTAGAGAGGGGTTTCAGGAACATTTAATTTTAAGATAAGTTACGTCACCCAACACCACCCATACGCCGGTTCCCTGCCGTGGCCCCTGCCAAGTGCAGGAGGAGACCCTGTTGTGGTCCAGATATATGGTTCTATGGTTCCATGTGGTCCTCTCGTCTCCCTGGGAGGGACCCAGCATAAGACAGAGATAACTGGGTGTTAAGAAAGGGCAGTATGGCTTTAAGCAGTGGATTGGGTAGAGAAAACAAACATCAAAAACATCTGCATGCGAGAACAGAAGACAAAACAGCATCATCAGTACTGCAGCTGAAACATATACATGATGTTTTCTCTGAATAAATGCTTACTTGCTAAGTTTATAAAACATAGTTTGGGTTGTGCTGATTGGTTGTTCCCATATGCACTTAAATGAAACAACCACCAAAATGATATCCCAGCTGGCTATCCTGAGGTGACCAAAAAAAAACTATTACACCATTCTGTGTGTACATTCCTTCCCAATCAAGTGATTAATTGTTTACCACATCCTAAAAATGAAGGGGGATATAGTGGTTTACAACCAATAAGACATGTGAGTAAGTCTACCCTAATGGTTTAACACTATCCCAAACCTTACATACTTACGTATACATAAAAGAGAAGGGACTACTCCCAGCCCCCAGGATGTGTTTTCATCTGCAGAGCATTTTGTTCGCTAGCTAGCTAGCTGCAAGAAGGGAAGCCCTGCCTAGGCTGGGGGGAATATCAGCGTTTCCTCTTCACGGTTGTTTAACCACCATAAGGAAAATAATAAGAAGAAGAGTAGTGATAATGTTGACAACCAGGTTATGAGTCCAGAGTGAAACCCAGCCCTTGGTTCTTCTTGTTACCACCTAAACACATCCAGTGCAGTCAAATGTGTACCGTAACATCTATGTCTTCCAGAGCAGCTTCCTACAGGGTTTCACACTCAATGAGGTGAAATTAGATTATTGTAATGCCATATTGCAATTTTGAAATGTAACCTATTTGATTTCCTTGAAAATCTTAAACTCTTTAAAATCGAAGCACTTTATTGTAGCTTCATCTAAATCACTCTAAGTTTACACTCTAAACTTGGAAAAGGCCAACCAGCAGGCCAACCAGCAAGCCAACCAGCAGGCCAACCAGCAGGCCAACCGGCAGGCCAACCGGCAGGCCAACCAGCAGGCCAACCAGCAAGCCAACCAGCAGGCCAACCGGCAAGCCAACCGGCAAGCCAACCAGCAGGCCAACCAGCAGGCCAACCAGCAAGCCAACCAGCAGGCCAACCAGCAAGCCAACCAGCAGGCCAACCAGCAGGCCAATCAGCAAGCCATAGAATATGGTAAAGTTGAAAGTTGCCCTAGTCGTCGACCAACGCACTGCACAGACGAAAGTAGGGCTAGAAAACAGCTCCTCTGTCTCTCCAGCCTACTCTGTGACCAGCTCCCCTAACCAGCTCCCCTAACCAGCTTCCATAACTATCTCCTCTAACCAGCTCCCATAACCAGCTCTCTTAACCAGCTTCAATAACTATCTCCTCTAACCAGCTCCCATAAACAGCTCCCAAAACCTGCTCCCATAACCAGCTCCCATAACCAGCTCTCATAACCAGTTCCCATAACCAGCTCCCATAACCAGCTCTCATAACCAACTCCCATAACCAGCTCCCTCAACCAACTCTCATAACCAGCTCCCATAACCAGCTCCCACAACCTGCTCTCATAACCATCTCCCATAACCAGCTCCCATAACCATCTCCCATAACCAGCTCCCACAACCAGCTCCCATAACCAGCTCCCACAACCAGCTCTCATAACCATCTCCCATAACCAGCTCCCACAACCAGCTCCGATAACCAGCTCCAATAACCAGCTCCCATAACCAGCTCCCATAACCAGCTCCCACAACCAACTCTCATAACCAGCTCCCATAACCAGCTCCCACAACCTGCTCTCATAACCATCTCCCATAACCAGCTCCCACAACAACTAAGAACAGATACAGCCCTTGGTTCACTCCAGACCTGACTGCCCTCGACCAGTACAAAACATCCTGTTTCGGACTGCAATAGCATCGAACAGTACCCGCGATATGCAACTGTTCAGGGAAGTCAGGAACCAATACACGCAGTCAGTCAGGAAAGCTAAGGCCAGCTTCTTCAGGCAGAAGTTTGCATCCTGTAGCTCCAACTCCAAAAAGTTCTGGGACACTGTGAAGTCCATGGAGAACAAGAGCACCTCCTCCCAGCTGCCCACTGCACTGAGGCTAGGGAACACGGTCACCACAGACAAATCCATGATTATCGAAAACTTCAACAAGCATTTCTCAACGGCTGGCCATGCCTTCCGCCTGGCTACTCCTACCTCGGCCAACAGCTCCGGCACCCCCGCAGCTCCTCGCCCAAGCCTCTCCAGGTTCTCCTTTACCCAAATCCAGATAGCAGATGTTCTGAAAGAGCTGCAAAACCTGGACCCGTATAAATCAGCTGGGCTTGACAATCTGGACCCTCTATTTCTGAAACTATCCGCCACCATTGTCGCAACCCCTATTACCAGCCTGTTCAACCTCTCTTTCATATCGTCTGAGATCCCCAAAGATTGGAAAGCTGCCGCAGTCATCCCCTCTTCAAAGGGGGAGACACCCTGGACCCAAATTGTTACAGACCTATATCCATTCTGCCCTGCCTATCTAAGGTCTTCGAAAGCCAAGTCAACAAACAGGTCACTGACCATCTCGAATCCCACCGTACCTTCTCCGCTATGCAATCTGGTTTCCGAGCCGGTCACGGGTGCACCTCAGCCACACTCAAGGTACTAAACGACATCATAACCGCCATCGATAAAAGACAGTACTGTGCAGCCGTCTTCATCGACCTTGCCAAGGCTTTCGACTGTGTCAATCACCATATTCTTATCGGCAGACTCAGTAGCCTCGGTTTTTCGGATGACTGCCTTGCCTGGTTCACCAATTACTTTGCAGACAGAGTTCAGTGTGTCAAATCGGAGGGCATGCTGTCCGGTCCTCTGGCAGTCTCTATGGGGGTGCCACAGGGTTCAATTCTCGGGCCGACTCTTTTCTCTGTATATATCAATGATGTTGGTCTTGCTGCGGGCGATTCCCTGATCCACCTCTACGCAGACGACACCATTCTATATACATTCGGCCCGTCATTGGACACTGTGCTATCTAACCTCCAAACGAGCTTCAATGCCATACAACACTCCTTCCGCGGCCTCCAACTACTCTTAAACGCTTGTAAAACCAAATGCATGCTTTTCAACCGATCGCTGCCTGCACCCGCATGCCCGACTAGCATCACCACACTGGATGGTTCCGACCTTGAATATGTGGACACCTATAAGTACCTAGGTGTCTGGCTAGACTGCAAACTCTCCTTCCAGACCCATATCAAACATCTCCAATCGAAAATCAAATCAAGAGTCGGCTTTCTATTCCGCAACAAAGCCTCCTTCACTGACGCTGCCACGCTTACCCTAGTAAAACTGACTATCCTACCGATCCTCGACTTCGGCAATGTCATCTACAAAATCGCTTCCAACACTCTACTCAGCAAACTGGATGCAGTTTATCACAGTGCCATCCGTTTTGTCACTAAAGCACCTTATACTACCCACCACTGCGACTTGTATGCTCTAGTCGGCTGGCCCTCGCTACATATTCGTCGCCAGACCCACTGGCTCCAGGTCATCTACAAGGCCATGCTAGGTAAAGCTCCGCCTTATCTCAGTTCACTGGTCACAATGGCAACACCCATCCGTAGCACGTGCTCCAGCAGGTGTATCTCACTGATCATCCCTAAAGCCAACACCTCATTCGGCCGCCTTTCGTTCCAGTACTCTGCTGGAACGAATTGCAAAAATCGCTGAAGTTGGAGACTTTTATCTCCCTCACCAACTTCAAACATCAGCTATCTGAGCAGCTAACCGATCGCTGCAGCTGTACATAGTCTATTGGAAAATAGCCCACCCATTTTCACCTACCTCATCCCCACAGTTTTTATTTATTTACTTTTCTGCTCTTTTGCACATCAATATCTCTACCTGTACATGATCATCTGATCATTTATCACTCCAGTGTTAATCTGCAAAATTGTAATTATTCGCCTACCTCCTCATGCCTTTTGCACACAATGTATATAGACGCCCCTTTTTTTATACTGTGTTATTGACTTGTTAATTGTTTACTCCATGTGTAACTCTGTGTTGTCTGTTCACACTGCTATGCTTTATCTTGGCCAGGTCGCAGTTGCAAATGAGAACTTGTTCTCAACTAGCCTACCTGGTTAAATAAAGGTGAAATAAAAAATAAAAAATAAAATTGCTTGAGTTTCAATACATAAAAGTGCTGGTTCGCCAGCGACTGGTATCCCCATTTCACTTCTACTGACTTGTATAGGTAGACCCATCATTGTTCCTTGTCTAGGGTGATGCCAATGGGTTTATTTAAGTAAGTCCACACCCCAGTGGCGGCATGGTGGGAGGAGCTATAGGAGGGTGGGTTCATTGTAATGTCTGGAATGGAATCAATGGAACAGAGTCAATCGCATCAAACATATGAGAACCACGTGTTTGACTCCGTTCCATTGATTCTATTCCAGACATTACAATGAACCCGTCCTCCTATAACTCCTCCCACCAGCCTCCTCTACAACACCCTGTTAGCAAACCGTCCAGTGATCATACCAGCTACAATAGGACCTTGATGAATGGAGCCTTCACTGGAGTGTCTTAGTACCACCTTCCCCAACCCTCTACCAGACCAGACCAGAACCGGACAGACTAGAACAGACCAGAAAATACCAGAACAGGCAAGACTAGAACAGACCAGAACAGGCCAGACCGGACCAGAACAGGCCAGACCGGACCAGCCCAGAATAGACCAAAACAGGCCAGACCAGACCGGACTAGGCAAGACCAAACCAGACCAGAACAGGCCAGGCATGACCAGACCAAACCACCCACCTGCAACTCACAGTGGATCCTCTCTCAAGCCAGCCTCCCTGCTTACTTCACATTCCCCACCTGTGGATAACAGTAGCTCATCATTTTCAGTGACCTGCTTGGGACCAACTCACCGACACTCTATGAACCCAGACTGTCTCATGAGCACTTTCACAATAACTGAGCCAAGTTGAATTTCACTCTATTACAGTCACCACCCACCTACCCTCCACTCTAATGTTAATGATTGACTGTTCAAATGCCCATTGACTTCACGTGATCTTCTCTCGTCATTATC
The DNA here is from genome assembly GCF_021184085.1 of Oncorhynchus gorbuscha. NCBI lineage: Eukaryota > Metazoa > Chordata > Actinopteri > Salmoniformes > Salmonidae > Oncorhynchus > Oncorhynchus gorbuscha. The sequence continues at coordinate 7,722,338 of NC_060179.1, read as the reverse complement.
TGACCCTTTTATCTACATTGAGAACTGGACTTGCTCCTGCTCGGCCATTTGATGTTTATGAGGACTTGGATTTGACCCTGTCTTTACAAGGCCTAGGCCAGCTAAACATAATACCAAATGATGTCAGCTCAAGACCAAGGTGAAGCAGAGCATGGTGAAACAGAGCAAGGTGAAACAGAGCAAGGTGAAACAGAGCATGGTGAAACAGAGCAAGGTGAAACAGACCAAGGTGAAACAGAGCAAGGTGAAACAGAGCAAGGTGAAACAGAGCAAGGTGAAACAGAGCAAGGTGAAACGGAGCAAGGTGAAACAGAGCAAGGTGAAACAGAGCATGGTGAAACAAAGCAAGGTGAAACAGAGCATGGTGAAACAGACCAAGGTGAAACAGAGCATGGTGAAACAGCCAGAGGAACCCAAGAAGGACGGCCTCATCAAATACACCGGATAACTGGACAAAGTATACTTAAATACGGAATATAAAACTCCTGATATTGTTTATTAAGGGACATTATTTCCCCCATTCCAACGAGGGCATGAATGCCACACTGTGGCACCTCTGAATTCCCAATAATATCACATTGACACAGACCATACTATTTCAGAATCTAGAGTCTCTCACTGGATTTATTTAGTTTTTTACCTTTATTTAACTAGGCAAGCCAGTTAAGAACCAATTCTTACTTTCAATGACGGCCTACCAAGGAACAGTGTGTTAACTGCCTTGTTCAGGGGCAAAATGAAACATTTTTAGCTTGTCAGTTCAGGCATTTGATCTTGCAACCTTTTGGTTACTAGTCCAACGCTCTAACCACTAGGCTACCTGCCACCTCTACAATCTTTTTTTTTTCAATTTAAAGTTTTATTAAGTTTTCTTGTTTTTCAATCAACCAACAAAACATATTCCACATTCACAGATGTGACAGGCTTTAAAAAATAAAAAGTCAAAAAATAATAATACATTTGAAAAAATAAAAATACAATTAAAATGAATGATAAAGTCAAATAAAAGCATTTATTTTTCTTAATCTATATATTTTCCTTGGTACATATATATACATACATACATACATACATACATACATACATACATACATACATACATACATACATACATACATACATACATACATACATACATACATACATACATACATACATACATACATACATACATACATACATACATACATACATACATACATATACACACACACACATACGCACACATACTCAAAAACTACATTTAATTATATATATTTTTTTTAATAAATAAAAAAAATACAAATAACACTTGCAGCAGCACTATCAAGGTTCTTATCAGCTATTTCAAGCATTCGCTGAGACGACGGGCCAATAATTTGCTTTTAGGTTTTACAGTACCTTACACAACATGCCCATTTCCCTAGTCACCCCGTTCACTCTGTCCAGTTTGAAATATAGTTGAATAGTGGAGACCAGAGTCTATCAAACTTGGGCTGTCTCTTGTGGAGGTCATACGTGAGCTTTTCAAGAGGAAGAAAGTCAACAATCTGGTCAATCCACATTTTAAATGTAGGAGGGGTATTAGAGGCCACAATAGAAGAATACATTTCTTAGCAAAGTATGTAATAGTCATAAGTCACAAATTTTCTCTGTCAGGATCAAAAACAAAGTCCTGCTGGGCATTAAGAAGATAGATACACAGGGTCATATCAAACTGTACCTCTAGTATTTTCTGTGCAGCAGTATGTATAGATTGCCAGAATCTGGCAATCTCTCTACAGCTCCAAAATACATGCATATAGGTTCCACTTTCAGAGGTACATCTTTTACAGTTAGGAGACGTATCTGTTTTCATTCTATGGAGTCTCAAAGGAGTATAATAAAATTTGTACAAAAATTTGTAATTAGATTCTTTCATTTTTACACTGGTAGAGGAGCAGTATACCCTGTCGCAAACCTCCGCCCATAACTCATCACTGATAGTCAGACCAAGGTCCTTTTCCCAGATTATTTTCAAAGGAGTAAAAAAGGAGCTTCCTTTCTCAGAAAGGAGTCTATAGATGTAAGATATTTTGCCTTTAATGGATTGTGCTGTGACAAGAAGGGTTTCAACTTCGTTCAACTGAGTTCTAAACCTCCTCTTGGAGGTAAATGAGGAAATTACATGTCTAATTTGAAGATATTTTAAAAAATGGGATCTTGGCACATCGAATTCACTGCAGAGCTCTTGAAAGGATTTCAGTGTAGTGGTTTTCTGATGAAATAGGTCTGAAAAGGTCCTGATTTTCTAGAGTATGCCAAAGATTAAAGTTGGCATCCCTCAGGGCTTTTGGCAAGTCTGGGTTGCCTACTATAGGCGAGTGAGAACATATTTGGGAGGAAATGCCCAGGTATTTCTTACAGTCCCTCCACGCTAGTAGGGTGCTGTAAATCGCAAAGGTTTTAGCTATGTTGCCCACTTCACTAAAGTTATTAATGAATATAATTGAGTTTAAGGGCAATGAACCACAGGATTGGGCTTCTATCCGAATCCACGTTGACTCTTGTCTGTTTGTGATCCATGTTAGCATGTTGCGGATTTGGGCAGACCAGTAGTACAATTGAAGGGAGGGAAGGGCAAGACCACCCTTAGATTCAGGTTTTGATAGAGTGGATAACTTGATCATACGTTTTTATTGCCCCATATAAATTTGGTGATGCTTTGGTTAGTTGTTTTGAAGAAGGAAACTGGGAGATAGCATGGGAGCATCTGAAATAAGTAGTTCAGTCTAGGGAGGACGTTCATACGGATTACATTGATTCTTCCTACTAAGCTAATTGGGAGGGAGAT